>NC_088871.1:30190176-30268851 GCF_032884065.1 Artemia franciscana
ATCTTAGTGAAAATCACGTCATCAGATTCAGTACATCAGAGAACCCTGCTATAGAGGTTTCAAGCTCCTATATACAGAAAATGTGGAATATTGCATATTTTGCCAGAAGAAAGATCACGGATGTGTGTTTATTATTACTAGCCCTGCTATTGTTTTTTTTTTTTTTTTGGTTTTCTTCAGGGGCAATCGAACTGAACTAGTGATCCTGTAAAATCGGGAGAGGGCTCATTTAACTGAAGATAAACATTCTAATGTCCTTTTTAAGTGACCAAAACGATCAGAGGGCAAGTAGCAAGTAGCCTCTAACGCCCCTTTTCCCTAAAAGATATACCATCAACATTTTGAAAAATTCTTTTGATTCAGCATAGTTGAAAGGTCCAAATAACTATGCCTTTGGACATGACATGACTCCCATAGTCCTTGGAGAACCGGATTAAGTTGTATAATTCGCTCATTATTTACATATATCATTTGATGTTGTGATGTATATGATATTTCTTTTTTTTTTGGGGGGGGGGGGGAAGAGGGGGTATTTTCCACGGACAGAATTCTCCGTGGGGAAAAATTTTCCAGGGTACTTTCCACGGAGAATTTTACACAGGGGAGGAGGAGGAGAGAAGGGGATTTTCTAATACGATTCGAAAAATGGTAAGAAATTAAGTAAATAAATAAAAAATAAACACAAGTTTACTTAACTGAAAGTAGGAAGTGCCAGCAAAACTTACAACGAACAGAAATCATTCCCGTATATGAGGATGGCTGTCTTATTGAGACACACATACGAGTTTAAGAGTATTTTTATACTGACATCTATCGAAACTAGTTTCAATTTTGTTCGCTCTCCTATAAAATTGGGAAACTAGACAATGACATTTTGCATTGCAACAGGCGACTTATATGAGATAAAAACTGCTTGCAATTGTCATACACATTTTTTGCCATTTCACATAGAAAAGCACTATATTCACTAGCTAAAGAGAAAATAAGGAAAGAAAGAAGAAGACAAAAATAACAATTCGCTTTTCTTTTTTGAGAGCCAAAAAACAAAACAAAAAAATTCTGGGATAGGAGGATGTATTACTGAATAAAACCCTGCTTCCACTCTGTTCTGTAATGTTCTCCTCTTTTTGACGTGAACCAAACAAATTCATTAATTCTACGAATTGAGCTATACCCTCAAGAACGTATCTAACTAAGAACATTTGTTCGAGGTAAAACTTAGCTTGCAATTAATTGACAACTAAAAATTGAAGTTACCTGAGAGAATGCTCTTTCTTTAAATCTGGTTCCAATGTAGGAAAATCTACTGACAGAAGTCCAACTATTGAATTGACGACTTCAATTCCACACAGTATTAAAGAAACAGACCTTCTTGCAAGTTTACACTCATCTGACGAATCAAGAGGCGTTATTAGACTCATTCGCACAAGACATGGCAAAAATGGTCGGAGGTCACTCTCTGATGCCCTAAAAATGAGAAATTGGCATTACTATTTGCTCTATAAGCTGCTATTCGCTCATGCATAAGTGATGCCGATTGGGGAGGAGGGACTACAGTCATAGAATTTGAGACATTTTTTGAGGGGAGGAATCTTCATTGAAAAAAAAATTCAAAGAAAAAAATAATACCTCGCTCCTTAAGTTTGAAAAACACATTTCCTTCATCCCCTCCTCCCAAAAAATGTTAGTTAACACCACTGCAAAGCAAGTGCACTAGGATAAGAGCCTACTCCACAAATTTGAAGATGTTCATATTTTCCCAGAGGAAGGGAAAATCCAGGGTGGGCGTTAAACCTTTCAACCCCCACCCTCAAAGTCTTTCTAACTTGTAAATTAATCTAAAAAACGCGTCTAAGACAAGAAAAAACGGTTGCACAGATCTTGAGGATCGTTTCGGAATCACTATTGCGTCCATGGGTTATTTATTGCGGAATTAGGTGATCTTCTGTAAGCTGACCTCGTGCAAAAGAAGCTAATCAAATGTAAGTATTTTTTGGTCCACGGTTGCACCCTCCAACAGCTCATATTCTTTTTAGCTTATATCTGTAGCTATTTTATATTAGTAACACAACCCCGCAAACAACGCTTTAGGCGTACTACCAATTGATTCTGTTAGTGGTGTTTGAAAATAAACACAGTCAATTCACTAGATATTATCCTAACTACTACTTAGCTTTGAGAGCATTAGAAACTCCTCCCTCAAAGATACACATAGGCAACCTTAAGGGGTAAATCAGATGTTTTTTCGGGAGATGGGTCAAAACCGGAAAAAAGTGCCACTCTTAAGTGATATTGAATTGAATCGAATTTATTTATAACCCGTTATAATACACGAGAAAAACGGAGTATAATGTGAACAAAAGAAAAGAGGGAAAAGAAAATGACCAAAAAAACTAAACAGCACATCATCTTATTTAAAAACAATTAAAACATACAAAAGCAAAAGCAAAACATTCATTGTATCAAAATAGCGCTCCATGGGTGCCGACCAATTCTACTATTATAAGCTCCTATGCTTTTTCTGATAGAAGCATTCGGGTCTATGATGCCATATCTTTTAATGACCCAGGAGTTAACCATGGTGGAAGAGCAAGCAGGTATTTGGCATACCAGAAATAGATTCGCCAAAGCTCCTTCGTCTCAGTTATCGTAAACGTACGCCAAAAAGATGCAAGGTATAGGATATACGGGGTGCAGAAGCATTGTAAAATTTAGCTAGCAGTTTGCGGTTGAGTCGAAGTTTGTTTGCAACCAAGCTTCCGTATGCAGTTGCTGTTCGACGCTGGAAATGAAGGATCAAGAGGCTTCTAGTTGCTTTAAGATTGTCACCGATAGGAAGCCCTAAATATTCCAATTGTGATTTTGGGGAAGCTGGCGCGCCGTCGAGATTGACAGTAAATCCTGCTCAAGTTTCACCCCAGTTGAACAGAACCACGTCCAATTTTTCTCTATTGAATGTAAGGTTAATCTTAGTATATTCCTTACTTAAAATAGCAAAATTTCTTTTGAACGACTGTACTGTTTGACTGGGGTTAAAAATATCATCTGCATAAGCGATAAGCAACACATCGATCCCTTTTAGAATAAATGAAGGAGCTGCGCTGGTTTGGGCGTTCAGGATATAGTTACTGAAGGCAACTGGAGAGGTAAGTGGCATTCTCATACCACTACTTTCTGCATTTTTTCTAGAGGATACTAGCCCACTGCCGTCCTATGTACGGCTATTTAAATAAATAAAAATTTAAGGCTATTTAATAAATACTTTTAATATCTTTGTTGGGACTAAAAGTCAATATTGGTAGCCTCTGCAGTAGATTAATGAGGGAGTGACCCAAAAGCTAAAAGAATAGACTTTCACTTAAAATTTGGTAGACAGATAGTTATTGCTAAAAAAATTGAACACACCCATAGATATGTTAACCACTGACCTTAACAGGCCCGACACTGTTTCAACAATTTCGCTCTCGAAATACGTAACAATTGACCCTTAGAACCTAAACTTTGAACTCTGCTACCATATCAACCAAGAAAAGCAAGGGGCCATAAAAGGTCCTCTGATAAGTCTGCTTGACTGTGT
This sequence comes from Artemia franciscana, assembly GCF_032884065.1. Classification (NCBI taxonomy): domain Eukaryota; kingdom Metazoa; phylum Arthropoda; class Branchiopoda; order Anostraca; family Artemiidae; genus Artemia; species Artemia franciscana. The sequence continues at coordinate 30,193,754 of NC_088871.1, forward strand.
CCACCGAATTTTATGAGATGCAGGTTCTTACTCCCAGAAATTAGATGGAGCTTAGAAGTGACATACATTTCAGCAAAATCCATCCCCTCTGTCACTATGCCCAATGACCAAGAATCATAAAGCGCATACTTGGATAAAAAAAAAGTTTCAAAAAAATATTGAATTTAGTGGCTTTCACATACAGGAAAATTGACCAATTTCAAGATCTTTATTATCAGAAAAAAAACTGCTGAACATTGATTTTTTCCTTTTTTAAGATAACCTTTCATGGACCATAACTCTTCATGGACCATCCTCGACTGTCCATTTCCTATTTCGTCTAATATGTTTCTTTTATTAGAATAAAAATAATACAGCATATACAGCAAAATACAGCATATATAATGAAAAAAAAACTAATCTCTTGACTCTTTACCAAGAAATTGATCAAAGTATGTTTTCACATCTTGAACAGTATCCATTCCTGACATCCTTTTTTCATCATCCCTTCTTATATATGATTCCAATGTCATTTAAGCAAATTCCAGCTCAAAGGAATCTACGAATTAAGACTATTTTTCATACTCACAATGCTAACTTCTACTGAATTATCTGAAAGTTTCTCCAAAAGAACAAGAGCTAAGAGCTCATATGGTACTTGTGACGAGGTCGGAAGAACCAAGAACTCATATGGCATGAGCTCTAGCAAAATTATAAGAATCAACAGATTGATTTAAAAAGAAAATCAAAAGTTTAATGCCGATCGGGATTTGAAATAAGAGCTCTGAGACACGAGGTACTTCTAAAAATCAAAATTCATTAAGATCCAATCACCCACTCTTAAGTTGAACATACTTCATTTTTCCTAATTTTTCCTCTCCCTTGAGCTTCCTAGATGGTCGAATCGGGGAAAACAACTTTATCAAGTCAATTTGTACAGGTACCTGACAAGCCTACCAATTGACGTCGTCCTAGCACGTCCAGAAGCACCGAACTCACCAAAACACTGGACCCCCCTAACTCCCCCAAAGAGAGCAGATCCCGTCCGGTTACGTCAATCACGTATCTACGACATTTGCTTATTCTACCCACCAAGTTTCATCCCGATCCCTCCACTCTAAGCGTTTACCAAGATTTCCGGTTTCCCCCTCCAACTCCCCTCCCCAAATGTCACTAGATCTGGTCGGGATTTAAAATAAGACCTCTGAGACATGAGTTCTTCTAATATCAAATTTCATTAATATCCAGTCACCCATTCTTAAGTTAAAAATACCTCAATTTTTTTAATTTTTCTGAATTAATACCCCCCCCCCCCCCAACTCCCCAAAAGAGAGCGGATTCAGTCCGATAATGTCAAACACAATAAGCACATCTAAGACTTGTGCTTATTCTTCCCACCAAGTTTCATCCCGATCTCTCCGCTCTAAGCGTTTTCAAAGATTACCCGTTTCCCCCTCCAACTCTCCCAATATCACTGGACACGGTTGGGATTCAAAAATAAGAGCTCTGAGACACGAGGCTCTTCTAATATTAAATTTCATTAACATCCGATCACCCATTCGTAAGTTAAAAATACCTCTATTTTTTTTATTTTTCCTCTCCCTCCATCCCTCAGATGGTCAAATCGGGGAAACGACTGTTATCAAATCAATTTGTGCAGGTCCCTGACATGCCTACCAATTTTCATCGTCCTAGGACGTCCAGAAGCACTGAACCCGCCAAAGAACTAGAAATCCCCCCAACTCCCCAAAAGAGAGCGGATCCGTTCCAATTATGTCAATCACGTATCTAGAACTTGTGCTTATTCTTCCCATCAAGTTTCATCCCGATCTCTCCACTCTTAGCATTTTCCGAGATTTCTGTTCCCCCCTCCAACCCCCTATGTCCCCGGATCCGATTCAAATTGAAAATAGAACATCTGCGACGTAAGATTTTTCTATATATCTAGTTTCATTAAAATCCGATAACCTATTTGTAAGATAAACATACCTCAATTTTCACGTTTTCCAAAATTTCCGGTTTCCCCTTTAACTCCCCCTAATGTCATTGGATCTGGTTGGGATTTAAAATGAAAGCTCAAAAGCATGAGATCCTTCTAAATACCAAATTTCATCAAGATCTGATCACACATTCGTAAGTTGAAAACACCTAATTTTTCTAATTTTTCCTAATTACCCCCCCCCCCCCAACTCCACAAAAGAGAGCGGATCTAGCCCGGTTATGTCAGTCACGTATCTTGGACTTGTGCTTATTCTTCCCACCAAGTTTCATCCTGATCATTCCGCTTTAAGCTTTTCTCAAGATTTCCCGACCCCCCCCCCCCCTCCAACTCCCCCCAAAGACACTGGATCTGGTCGGGATTTAAAAAAAAAGAGATCTGAGTTAACGTCCTTCTAAATATGAAATTTACTAAAGATCCGATCATCCCTTCGTAAGTTAAAAATACCTCATTTTTTCTAATTTTTCACAATTAACCCTCCCCCCTCAACTCCCCTAAAGAGAGCAGATCGGATCCGGCTATGTCAATCACCCATCAAGGACTTGTATTTATTTTTCTCACCAAGTTTCATCGCGATACCTCCACTCTAAGCGTTTTCCAAGCTTTTAGGTCCCCCAAACTCCCCCCAATGTCACCGAATCCAGTCAGGATTTAAAATAAGAGCTCTGAGACACAATATTAATCTAAATATTAAATTTCATTAAGATCCGATCACCCGTTTTTAGGTTAAATACTTCATTTTTTCTAGTTTTTCCAAATTAACTGTCCCCCCACCCCCTCCCCCCAGATGGTTGAATCAGGAAAACGACTATTTCTAATTTAATCTCTTTCGGTCCCTAATACGCATGCCAAATTTTATCGTCCTAGCTTATCTGGAAGTCGTAAACTAGCAAAACCAGGACAGACAGAGAGAGTGACAGATAGACCCGATCGTTTGAATTTGCGATCGCTATACGTCTCTTGGTTAATACCAAGTGCCATAAAAACAGTTCCTCCATTAAGTTTTCTTTTGTCTGACAATAGCTTGTTGTTCCCCCCTATTTTCTTGATACACCTTCAGCTGTTTCTTCTCAGCTTCTTCCTCAAGGAATACCCGGTAGCTCACCCTTGCCAGTCTGGGTAACTGAAGTAAATTTTCCGTAATGGGGACATTCTCCAGTGTTCCAAAGGTCTTTATACCGTCAACGACCATGTCTAGCATTAACCGAGTTTTTTCTCACTATATTTCTTTCCTCACTGTTAATCTGAAGCAACTCTGAAAAAAAACATGCTCAATGGCAGCATTCCTACAGAAAAAGCAAAGACCAGTTTTAAGAAGTTAAGTCGTTCCTGGGAATCTAAAATTTTCAGTCATGTTTGTGATACCGAATAGAATATACCAATGCTCATCAATTTGTTTGATGACAAACAAATTGCAAAAGCTAATCCACACAGCAAAAGCTAATCCACTTTTCCTGAACCCAGCAGTTTAAATCCATTACGCACAGCGTCTGGCCTCAGCCAGGAATAGATCAAAAGGAAATTTTGGTTTAAGGAGCTACCCAGCTCAATAGTGACCAAAACTCTAAAAAACGGAATTTCGATACCAATAGTTGCATTAAAAGAATCGCATTTTAAAGCTGATTTTAAGTTTAGTCTTATCCATCAAAAGTTATGAGTCTGAGAAAATGTGCCTTATTTTAGAAAATAGGAGGAAACTCCCCCTAGAAGTCATGGAATCTTAACGAAAATCGCATCATCAAATTCAGCGTTTCAAGCTCTTATCTAGAAAAATGCGTAATTTTATATTTTTTGCCAGTAGACAGATCACTGATGCGTGCTTATTTGTTTGTTTTGTTTTTTTCTCAGGGGTGATCGTATCGACCCATTGGTCCTAGAATGTCACGAGTGGGCTCATTCTAACGGAAATTAAAAGTTCTAGTGCCCTTTTTAAGTGACCAAAAAATTAGAGGGCAGCTAAGCCCCCTCCCACGCTCATTTTCCCCAAACTCACCGGATCAAAATTCTGAGATAGCCATTTTATTCAGCATAGTAGAAAAAACCTAATAACGATGTTTTTGGGGACAACTTACTCCCCCACAGTCCCCATGGGAGAGGCCGAAAGTTACAGACTTTGACCAGTGTTTGCATATAGTAATGGTTATTGGGGAGTGTACAGACGTTTTCAGGGGGATTTTTTGGTTGGGGACGAGGGGTTGAGGAGAGAGGGTTACGTGGGGGATCTTTCCATGGATGAATTTGTCGTGGGGGAAGAGAATTTCCCTGAAGAAAGCGCAGGGTTTTCTAGCATTATTTAAAAAAAAACAATGAGAAAATAAATATGAAAAAGTTTTTTCGACTGAAAGTACGGAGCAGCATTAAAACTTAAAACGAAAAGAAATTATTACGCATATAAGGTTCACCTCCTCCTAATACCTCGCTCTTTACGCTAAAGTATTTTTAGTAATATAAACTATTTATTCTACGGCCTTTGTGATTCAGGGGTCATTCTTAAGGAATTGGGACAAAATTTAAGCTTTAGTGTAAGGAGCGAGGTATTGACGAGGGGACGAGCCCCCTCATATACGTAATAAAAACTTAAAAATAAAGAAGTTTGTTATGTAAGTTAATTCGTAAGTTATGTATATTTTTTACTAATAAAAAAGTTCGTAAAAAATTAAAAGTTCTAGTTGCCTTTTTAAGTAACCAAAAAATTAGAGGGCAACTGGGCCTTCTCTCCCGCTCCTTTTTTCTCAAAATTGTCCAATCAAAACTATAAGAAAGACGTTTAGCCAAAAACAGATTTCTGCAAATTTCTTTAAATTATTCATGTGTGGAGAGCCAAAATCAAAACATGTATTAATTCAAAACATTCAAAAATTAAATAAAAAAACGAGCTTTTTAACTGAAAGTAAGGAGCGACATTAAAACTTAAACCGAATAGAAACTAATCCGTACATGAAAGGGGCTGTTCCTTCCTCAACATCCCGCTCTTGACGCTAAAGTTATTTTTTCAATTTTAAAAAGAAGAGTAGAGAGAAAGAGTCAAAGTTTAGCGTAAAGAGTTGGGCGTTGAGGAGGGAACAGCCTCTTTCATATACGGATTTATTTCTAATCGTTTCAAGTTTTAATGTCGCTCCTTACTTTCAGTTAAAAAAAACTTGTTTTTTTTATTTAATAATAGCAAAGAAGTGCAATGACTCTAAAATTACGACTAAAATAAATTCAATAACCCCAAAATCTGGTGTTGTTCTATAAGAAGCACTTTTCTTATGGTTGTTATTACAAATGAGAAAATAAAATTGTTTAAAACTGCTAGTCTTGATATATTTCCAGTATTTTGTCCTATGTGTGGAGGTTCGAATGAAAGTGTATATCACTTGATTCATGAATGTAAAGAAATGAGAGATTTGAGAACTGAAGTGCTTGGTAGGGAGGATTCTGACTTTGAGTGGTTAGTGAGAGTGGTGTAGATGAATGTTTTACAATTGTTCACAATGGATTGTAAAACTAGGTTTCTATAGCATTATGTTAGAATTTTTGTAATTTCTGTCTATTTGTTGTTTGTTTTATATATTTTTTCAAGGTCTATGAGCTTTAACCGCAAATAAATTCTATTCTATTTGAAACTGGAATGGAAGATTGCCAAAAATATGAGCTAGGTAAGAATAAAAAAAAATTGCTACAATTTTGTTCTCATGTATTCCCATTTCTATGAATTTGTTGTTTGTTTTATATATTTTGTCATGGTCTATGAGCTTTAACCACAAATAAACTATATTCTATTTGAAACTGGAATGGAAGATTGCCAAAAATATGAGCTAGGTAGAATAAAAAAATTGCTACAATTTTATTCCCATGTGTTTACTCTATCATTACGTCAATTAACCACAAGTTCACATGTAAATGAGTTCAAAGCAACATATAGCATGAATTCATGTTAGTTAATGTATGATTTGCAATTTAAGGTGTTTAATTTTATTGGAGAAGCATTCTTCCTTCCTCCCTTGCAACTAAATCGTAGCTGTAGTGTGGTGTTCTCTCACCAGCTTTTTTCTTCCCATCTGAAAGTATCAACCCTTTTCCATTATGTTCCATTAATACCGTTTTGTTGCCAACTAGGCTAATAATCCCAAGGGGTATGTCCATACTCTATGTCCAAACTCATACTCTATGTCCGTACCCACAGATAAATGACCGACATAACCGGAACGGATCCGCTCTCTTTGGGGTAGTTGGGGGAGGGGGGATTAATTCTGAAAAATTAGAAGAAATGAGTTATTTTTAACTTACGAACGGGTGATCGGACCTCAATGAAATTTGATATTTAGAAGGATATCGTGTCTCAAAGTTCTTATTTGAAATCCCGACCAGATATGGTGACATTGGGGGGAGTTTGGGGGACCTAAAATCATTGAAAACGCTTAGATTGGAGGGATCAGGATGAAGCTTGGTGGGAAAAATAAGCATAAGTCTTAGATACGTGATTGACATAACCGTAAGGGATCGGGGGGGGGGAGGGTTGATTCTGAAAAATTAGAAAAAAATGATGTATTTTTAACTTATGAAGGAGTGATCGAATCTTCATGAAACTTCATATTTAGAAGGACCTCGTAACTCAGATATCTTATTTTAAATCTCAACTGGATCCAGCATCATTGGGGGGGGGGCAGTTGAGGGGACTGGAAATCTTAGAAAATACTTAAAGTGGAGAGATCAGGATGAAACTGGATGGGAAGAATAAAAACCTGTCTAAGATACGTGACTGACATAACCAGACCAGATCTGCTCTCTTTGGTGGAGTTGAGGGGGGGGGGCAATTCGAAAAAATGAGGCATTTGTAACTTGCGAACGGGCGACCAGATCTTAATTAACTTTGATATTTAGAAGGATCTTGTGCTTTAAAGGATCTTGTACTCATTTTGAGCCATCATTGTCAAGTGGTTAGCATGCTAGGATTGAAATTTATTTTCTGTGAAGACAGGGGTTTGAATCCAGGTGTTGCTGGTTAGTTTGGAATGGGGGTTAGTTAGGAACTGTAAAGTTTAATACTCTATTCTTTACCTTTAATTTTTACTGTGATGCCATTAAAGGAAAAACAAAGGTAAAGTGGACATAAACATTGTCTTTTTCTGAGCATTGTAATGAAGGAAAGAGCCCTTGGGGAACTGCAAAATATGTATAGGGTAGTCAAAGAAGTAGAATGTAGGTTGCAAGACTAGAAAATCCAGACATTAAATAAAATATACACATTAGATTCCCTTGGAGTTTCCCTTGAGGCTCCTTGCACCAGATAGGGTACAATTAATTTGTTTTATTCAAGTTTCAGATTCTAATATAAAGTAGACTTTAAATTTCAATTCCTTATTAGATTAGAATTTAATTTTCAGGCAGTTTAAGGTCTCACTGTTAATCACATGGATTAAAAGAAGGCTTGGGAGAAGTTAAGATTGATATTTTAGAAGAGATGTAATCTACAAGAGAAGATGCCTGGAAGTGGGGCTCTAGGGGTGTAAGTGGTTTTGAAGTGTAGATGCTATCATTGTTTGGTAATACTGGAAGATTTCTTACCTCCCACTCTAGTCCTGGGTGCAGGGATCTGAGGTGATGTTAAAATAGAAACATTCAAAGGAAATTCCCAAGGGAAGTTTTCTCCCCAAAGACACAATTTGGTAGGTTATAAGGTCAAAACCTTACCACAAGTAATTTAACTAGCTTGTGTTTAGGTCCAACCTCTAATATCCACCATCTACTACATCAGGTTAGTTTCTTTTGGATATTCATTTGTGTAGCAGTATTATTATTCTTTATTTTATTATGTAGAGTTTTAGCAACATTCCCTGTTGGAATATTATAAATAAGGATTGAGCAAAGATATGAGACTAAAAACACTTTGCTTGAGTCTAATTTGAGTAGTTCTCTCTGCATTAGGTTCCATCTCAAGTAAAACTCCTCTCCATATACTTTTTTAATCTGCTTATAAAACCTTAGAGTAATTGACTTCTCAACATCAGTAAGCCAAACCTTGATTACCTGGTCCCTAGGCTGTGAATCCAGCAATTTAAGGAAATCATCAGGTTTGCAATTGGGACCCTGGCCTTCATTCCATGCACATGAGAAACCAGCATTATCCAGCAGGGCTTTAACCAGTTTTGGCCATTTTACCTTTCTAGGAGATTTCAACATCTTGTCATAAGATGCCTTCACTAGACAGTTATCAGGTAAATGTAATACCTGTAACCAAAATTTGATCATCTGTAACCCTCTTATGTATTTATTCAGATATTTAGAAATTTCAGTATAATTTGAACAGTAGAAGATTCATTGTATTCAAATTCTAAAGGGGGCTTGGGGTCATTGGAGGTTGGGGAGGGGCCATTAGGAAAGAAGAAGCATTCGTAGCAATGTCTTAGATGTTTTCTAGAGGAATGCTTGGCAAGTATTCAGATAAATGGTATCCAATTTAATGGATAAATTGCTATTTATCTATTTCAGATAAATAGCAATATTTTGCTTGCCATTTGGGGCTTGGAAGATTGCAAGATTTAGAGAAAGAATACTACCTTTTTGTTAGCACTATCTTTTTTATGTAGTATGTACCATCAAAATGCTAAGCTTTTTTTTGCAAAATATCACACCTTACACCTGTTTTTTGAGGGTGCCAGCAGATTGTTTACTGACAACATCTATTTTGAAGAAACTGAAAATTTGATAGTGATACTGCTGACACATCAAGTTGGGCTTTAACCTGTTTTGGCTGTGTTACCTTTCTAGGGAATTCTTAGTTACCTTTCTAGGGACATTTCAAAAACATCATTATAAGCTGCCTCTCTGGCAAATGTAATTTCTGTAACCAAAATTTGATCATCTGTAATCCTCTTATGTATTTGTTCAGATATTTGAGTATAATTTGAGCACTAGAAGATTTATTCTATTTAAATTCCAAAGGCCTATGGGCATTGAAGGTAAGGAAGGGCCCATCAGGATGGAAGAAGTAATTTGTAACGATATCTTAGGAGTTGCACAGTGGTGTTTGCTTGTTTGTTGTTGTTTTTTTTTTCACTGCTGTAGCTTTTATTACCACTACTGTGGATACAATACTACAGTTAACTGTAAAACTTAAAGGTCTAAATGTAGATTTTATATATTTTTGGTAGATAATACAATTTGTTAAAATATAGTAGAACAATTTTAGGGATTACATCTTGTTATTTACCTTAGGTAATTTTGCTGTGTTTTAATTTTGAATTTCTGTATTTACTTCATAAAAGAATCTGCTACTTTATTAACTGTTTAGTTTTTATTCACTTTTATATGGTTTGATCATAAAAAGGGACAGCTAGTTTTCATTGTTGGAAGAAATATAAATTGTACTTGTTTTGAACAATTTTTTGACAGCTCTGAAATGCCACAGGGTGATTAGAACAACTTTGAGCTGTCCTAACCAAGTGGTTAGCATGCTATGGTGGAAATTCTCAGTCTGTCAGGACAGGGGTTTGAATCCAGGTATTGCTGGTTATAATGAAAAGGAGCATAGTTAAGAAGTCTAATTGTTCAACTCCTTTTGTTTAAATATTTTGCCTAATGAAGAAAAGAACCATCAAATGTTTATCAAAGAGCAAAATGATTTGGATAAATTTTTAGTTGACAACATAATCTTGCTAGGATGAAAGTGCTTAGGCTATATCACCTGATGCCTTTTTTAGACTCTTTCATAATTTAATACTTCTTTTTTGGGGAAATTACATCTTGAGAAATTAATTAAAAACAATCCATAGTAGCCATAAGCTTAAAAATCTGTTTCTAAAGAACGAAAATTAAAACTCAAAAGCTCTGTTTCTAAAGAACAAAACTGGCTAATGAAAAAAAATGTTATTTCTAGGTAATTCAAAATTGTATTTATTATTTTTGTTAGCCTATTCTTGGTAGCATGAAAACAAATTTAGCCTATAGAAATTTTTAACACAGAGCTTAAAAACCCCTCAAAAAGATGTCAGTTTTGGTGGGGTTCGAGGCTCTTTTTTTAAAAATTGCTGCAAATTTGTTTCCAAATAGCATTTTGATAAAATTCTAGTTGATTGACTTCTTGCTATCTCAGAAAGGGGTTAGGTTAGGAAAATGAAACTTTCAGGGATGGGTCTACAGGCTAAATTATGTCCCGGGAAGGTATTTTGAAGTACCTACCTCTTCTCCTTCTCCCTCTAGAGGGCTCTGACCTTTAAAAATATGTGGGTTATAAAAGTGAAACCTTGCAAAATAGATCTTTTGCTTGAATGAAGTACAACAAAATTGTTTTCAGCTTCACAACTTTGCTCAATCCCAATTTATAAGGCTTTAAAGATATTACCTTAAATTGCAGCTTGGAGCACTCTAAGGATTTTTCCTTGTAGAAACTCCAGAGTTGATAACACATGACACATAGTTGAATACATACACTTGACTAGTGGTTTGATGTTGCTGATTCAAGTACTTCCCAGTTGTACTTCCATTCTTTTTTTTGACCATTTGTTGTCAAGATGGTTCTTAAAGCTGTCAGTGGTTTGGGCAGCAATGGTATCTGGCAGTAATTTGTTCCAGAGGTTGGCAAAAAAATGGGCATGTTGCCACTTTGAGGAGAAATGCCTGGATAACTTCAAATTATGTCCCCTTGTACAAGAGTCCTGAGACGTCAGAGGAAGAAGATCAGGAACTGCCTTTGAATTAATAAGTTTATGAACCAGAATGGCATCACCCTATCTTCTTATATAAAGTAGAGTTGGGAGTTTAAGCTTGCATAACCTTGTAGGGTAAGGGAGCTCATGCAGTCCACTCACCATTTTAGTAGCTCTTCTCTGGGCATCTTCAAGAATTTTAACATCTTTTTTGAAAAAGGAGGATGCAAGGACCATGCCTGTCTCAAGCCTTGCCCAATCAAGTTCTTTATGTAAAAGGCTCAGAATCTTAGGAGAACAGGAGGAAATTGTTCTTTTTGTGAGCCCTAGTGATGAGCTAGCTGATGCTGCTGCCTTCTTTGTATGAGTGCTAAATTTACGATCATTGTCAACAATTACTCCTAAGTCATACTCTTCCAACATTGGAGAAAGGAGCTGACCATAAAGAGAGTAACTTATATTTATATGCTTGTGCCCAAAGTGTAAAACATGACATTTTGACACATTGAAAGTGAGTAGCCAAGTTTCTGAATTAACAGGAATTGCATTTTCAGAACTAAAGACAGAGAAAAAGCAACTGAAAATTAAGATAAAATTTTATTTTGTAAAAATTTCAATAGGTATAGACCTGTCACGCAGGCAAATTTCAAGGCTCTCTAGAGGGAGAAGGAGTGGAGGTGGGTACTTTAAAATACCTTCCTGGGATATGCTTTAGCCTGTAGACCCATCTCTGAAAGTTTAATTTTCCTAACCTAACCCCTTTCTGAGATAGCAAGAAGTCACTCAACTAGAATTTTACCAACATTTTACTGCTAAGACAAAGGATAATAATAATTAGGCTACCATTCCAGAACCAACTATAAATGGCAAGTTTTTATCAAAACCAGTTTTAACAGGAACAGAATTTTCAACTTTAGTTCACTATGGCCTGTTTTCAGTTCTATACAATTTCCCCGTAAGCAATTAAGAAATATCAAAGAGCAAAAAAGGACCTCAAGTAACATAGGCCTTATTCACTTTCATTGTAACTAAATTATGTTATCCACCACAAATTTACCATTATTTGTTTCCTATTTTGTTTTTTACAATAAAATATTAGCCTTAGCCCAACAGCAAAGCCTAGGTTAGTAAAATTATTCTACTAGGGAGCAAAGGATTAGTCCATAAACACCAAACAAATTACATACTTTGTCAGTTTTGGTATGTCAACCTCCTTTATTGCGTTGAACACAAAAGAATTGACTGAATCCATAATCTTAAGTTTGTGGTTTACTTCTGTTTCAAGCCTAATATAATTGTTATCTTTAAAATTTTTGTTATGGCTTTAACCCCGTGTTCTTTTACTTGTCCGATTACTTATCTGACTAATCCAAGCGTTTTATGAGACGCACATGACGTCATAGGTTACTTAGATTACGCCCTGAACCCTCAGAGTTGCGTTTGATTCGACTCGTAAAAGTTAACTTAAAAGTTGACTTTTTTCTCTGCGGCCGTTTTATTTAGTAAGAAGTCGACCTAGAAAGTCAAGACAGAATTGCGAATCGAACGCTTCACTAGAAAAAAATTTAGATATAATAAAAGTTCTTGTGATATTTACCCAGATTTATCAGCAGTCAGTTGAACCAATCTTATACCAAACCATCTTCTAGACAACACTATAGTGTTTTTTTTGTGGATGGTGAAGTCCTCCCTTTGAAAGAGTGGCAGACAGTCTGGTTTTATATTATCAATGTTTCCCTTCTTCTTTTTGATTGTATTAAAGCTTATTCCAATAGGCAATGCATAGAACACCACCTAAAAAAATCCCCCCTGACCCTACCCCAAGTACCACTGAAAACATTCAACCCCTTGGCTGGTCAAGTCAACTTTCTCAAAGCTCACATGAGGGGTCATTGAATAATACAATGGTGGAAGTCGGGGCGTATGTCACAATACAGGATGAGACTGAAAATGAATTTCAAGAGGTCCTATCAAGAAACTCAAAAAAAGGAAAAAGATTTCACCAATCAAAAATAATACCCCTTCCCATAATCCAACATTCCCCTCACAAAACCTTGGAATTTACTTAAAAATCACTCCAGATACCCCCTTTGAGATAAAAAAAGGTAGCTCTTTTGAGGGTTGCAATCTTTAAAATGTTAAAATCAATGTTTTCATTAAACATTAACCGTGATGGATCTCTGCTAATAGCCCTTCAAGATTCTAAATCAGCAGACATATTACAGAATTCAAAATCTCTTCTTAACATACCAATAAAATCTGTTCTCTGGTCCCCAAACCAAAACCGAACTAAAATAGTAGTGTATAACATCCCTCCAGAAATTCCTATTCAGGATCTTAAAGAAGGACTCTCTGACAGAACTGGTAACCCAATCCCAGTAGCTGATGTAACCCAATTGGGTAAACCAGATGCCAATGGCCAAAAGTTAAGCAAGTCTTTCTTATTCACACTAAGAGAAGAAAATAATAACCTGGATCAGATATTCCTATTTGGACAAAGGAAATCCCACAAGCCCTACAAGCCAAAACCTATCCAATGCCAAAAATGTCTAAGACTAGGACACACAAAAAACACATGCAGTGAAATCATTACATGAATGCAATTCTTGTAAAAACTCCCACCCCACTGGAATGATAAATTGTAAAAACAATCAGCCAAAATGTATCAACTGCAATGGTCCCCACGATTCTACTAATAAAACTGTATGCCCTGTATATAAAAAACGAGCACTAACACTCCAAATAGCAACAGAAAAAAACATACCTTACCCTTTTACAGCAATGGAAGCAAATGCAGCTCAATCACACCTGACCAAAAACTTTATGAAACCACCCAACCCTCTCACCCACAGACCAACCATTCTACCAAAAGCATCAAGCACCCCCAATAAGACTCCTTCCTCAAAGCAACCAAGCTCACATTCCTATAAGAGAGGTTCACCCTGGACAAACCTTCCAGCCTCTGCAAGTAATGATAGAATATCAGAATGGCCACCTCTCCCGAGTAGAAATGAATCAGAAGTATTAACGGGTATTAATCAAATTATCAACAAAAAGCCAGATGAATATCCAAATGAATTAACACCTAAAATGTGCCTATTTATACTAAATTCTAATGCAGTACAGTCAATGAACCTAAAACAACCACAAAAAGCAAAAATAATAAGCGAATTGGCAAAGTTGTACCTACCCAATCACATGCATATCCAAGCAAAAAAAGATCTTCCTCTGCTCCTAGCAAAGCTAAAGATTGATACACAGCAAAATGAAAATTAAAACAACAAAGCAGCATATTTCAATACTTCAGTGGAATGTAAGATCACTTTCAGAAAATAAGTTAAATGAACTTTTATCTTTTATGAATAAAAATTCCATTGATATTGCTTGCCTTCAAGAAACCCATTTGACTAATAACCAACAAACAAAGTTTCCAGGATATACTATCCTGAGAAAGGATAGGTCTTCTCAGAGAAAAGGAGGTGGCGTAGCTATAATTTTAAATAATAATATTAAATTTTGCGGTATTAATTTCCCAGATTTTTCAAATGATGTTGATGTTATTGGCATCAATGTTTGGATAAATAATACAAAAACATACATATTAAGTCTTTATAACCCCAATGGCAGGACTACAGATGCCATGGATTTTTTCACTTATATTACTAATTTTAATATGCTAAAAAACATAATCATCTGCGGGGATTTTAATGCCCACAGTCTTCTGTGGGGGGATAAGCCAGCAAATAAAGCTGGTAAGCTCATTGAAAGATTGATTTCAAATAATGCCGATTTAGCAATTGCTACCCCTCCTAATCTAAATACATATTTTAACCCCAAAAGTGGTAAATTTTCAACTATTGACCTACAAATTGTTTCATTAAATATACTAAATAAAATTTATATTAAGAAAATTGAAAATCTATACACTGACCATTTTGCAATTGTATCCTCTTTAAATGAACCAGCCAACATTCTCCCACATATCCCTAAATATGTCAACACCAAAGCAAATTGGACCATGTTTAGAAATAAGCTTAATGAAGATGTCCTAAGTTTAACCCAGAAATCTCATACCTCAGTTGTAACTGCTGACACGTGTGCTGAAGCTATGACATCAATATCAACAAATGCAGCTAATCAAGCTATCCCCAGAACTTCATCTAGGAAAACCAGCCCTAAACACACCCCTAAAGCATGGTGAACAAAAGATTGCCAAATTATGTGGAGAATAAAAAATGCAACTAGGAGAGCATACCTAAGAAAACCATCCCCTGACACATATTTAAGTAAATTACAAGCAGAGGCTAACCTCAAGAGAACAATAACTAATGCCAAATATAATTATTGGAATAATTTTGCAAATAATCTTTCCAGAGAAACATCTGAGCCAAGAATACATAGACTTATAAGCAAAATCTGTGGGAAAAAAACATCCTCCAACCCTCTTATGTATGAACTAATACATGAGAATTCCCACTATGATAACGACACTGATAAGGCAAAATTATTTGCCTCCCTTTTCTCAAAAAAGCTAACATCAAAAAACCAAAATATCACCACACAAATCATGACAAATCCTATTTACCAGCCCCGACCAGGTTCAGAATATATAAACCATCCCTTCTCGATACATGAATTGAATAATGGAATTCAGCATATCAAGGCCAATGCTACAAGTAGCTATGATAATATACACCCTATATGGATAAAGAATCTTTCCCCTTTGTACAAACAGGAGCTCCTAAATTGCTATAACCATGCATGGGCTACATCCACATTCCCTAATATCTGGAAATGTTCATCTCTCATACCAATTTTAAAGAAAAATAAACCTAAACATGACCCTCGGTCATATAGACCCATAATGATTACCCCAATGCTGGGAAAATTAATGGAGAAAATGATTTACCATCGGCTGCTTTGGTTTGTTGAGAAGAATAATCTGATACCTCATACTCAAACTGGCTTCAGGAAACACCACTCATCAACAGATGCTTTCATAGTGTTAACAAATGCAATAAATGAATCCCTATCAAAAAATAATGTCTTAACTGCTGCATTCCTAGATTTTGAAGGAGCTTATGATAATGTTGACCACCAGATTCTATTAGTTAAACTTACAAACCTTGGACTACCCCCCAAACTTGTATCCTTCATAAAATCCTTTATAGAAAACCGAAGTTTCATTGTTTGTGTAGGTTCAGCCTCTTCACCCAAAACTTCAATAACCAAAGGCCTTCCACAGGGTGCAGTCCTGAGCTGCCTCCTATTTTCACTTTTTCTGTGGGACATGAACCTCCCACATACCAATCTTCAGTACGCTGACGATCTGGTATTATGGGCAACTGGCAATACCTTCGAGATTACGCATTCAAAGTTGCAAAATGCACTTTTCCAATTTGAAAAGTTCTCCCAAAAGTCCATTTTACCTACTGCACCCACAAAGTCAAAAATTATCCGATTCCACCATAAGCGAAATCATTATGATGCTAGGCTAACATTAAATGGAATATTTATCCCAGAGGATAATCAAACTAATTACCTAGGGCTCATACTTGACCAAAAACTAAATTTTCACCTCCACATCACAAATACAATAAAAAAGTGCTATAGAAAAACAAGAATAATTAAAAGGCTACTAGCCACACCTTGGGGCTGTAATGAGAAAACGTTAATCCAATTTTATAAATCATATATAAGACCCCATATTGATTATGGCCTCATAGTGTATGGTGCTTGTGCTAAGACCCACATGCAAAAAATCGAAACGACACAAAATGATATAATTCGTCTTATATTTGGTCTTAGGAAACCAACAAAAACTAAGTTTCTGCTTACTGAGAGTGAACTATCACCAATAAATGAAAGAAGAAGATCTCTACTAATTAAATACCTTACAAAAATTGAGGCCAACGATTCTTATACCCTGTATAACTGGTTAAGAAATCCATCTATGTTTAGAGGCGTTGCAAATGAATATGCAAATATCCAGAAGAAGTTCCTAGTGCCAGTAAAATCTATTGCACCCACATTCCCCCCAAACCCCCCCTTGGAGTTGGTCAACCCCCATAATAAAGACTTACTTCTCAAAGTGGACCAAAGAACTTACCCCCATTTCTTTTATTCAGAAAAAATTTGCCGAACTAAATAATGTTGCTTATAAAAACTATTTCCAAATTTTTGTAGATGGGTCCAAAATGAATGAGAAAGTGGCAAGCGGAGCTTTCTTCCCAACCCATAATATCGCTTTAGGAGAGAGATTACAAGATAATTCATCTGTAATGTCTGCCGAGCTAAACGCCATAATCATGGCACTAGATTTCCTCATGGTTAATGAATATATGAAAGTTAATATTAAAAATATTATAATATATTTTGATTCTTTGTCAAGCCTAGAGCTTCTTTCGTCAGCTTCTCAAAATAAGATGGATATTGACACATTTCTTTGTCTTAGGATTATTGATATTTTTGCTTCAAAAGGTATTTTAACTCATATACAGTATATTCCAAGCCACTCAGGTATAATAAGTAACCATAAGGCAGATGAAATAGCCAAAAATGCTTTAAATATTGACCAGCCAAGTGGGAGACCAATCCCCATTAGAGATATTTACCGCTGGAGATTTAAAGAGGTACTGATAATTAATAAGAATCCTACCCCATCACCTTTCCCAAGTAAGCACCTTTCCAAGATTTATCATAGGATTCGGTCAGGTTCAAATGGGCTAAATTTTCAGGCATTTTCATATCAGATTCCTAATTCAAGTGGCGAAGTTCCCTCGTCCCCCCTTTGCAGGTCATGTAATCTTAAGAATGAAACAATAGATCACTGCCTATTTGAATGTAATATGCTGACGTCTGCACAGTATACCCTGCGACGTAAAATGGTAGAATGCTTCAAACACCACAAAATTCCACTAACAGCCAAGAGTCTTGCTGACCATGCTCTCCCGCAGAGCACAGAGATCAATATATACTCTCTTATAATTCAACTGCTGGTATCAAAAGATATACTCCAAGAAATCTGAGCAGATACAAATCATACAAGACAAACCAGCTCCATAGCTCTGTCGATCTCACAGAGTGAGCCAAAAGGAAAAGGGCTAAATAGTATCAACTGAAAAGCCCGTCTGCTGAATAAGAAGAAGAAGAAAGACATACTTCAAGAAATCTGAGCAGATACAAATCATACAAGACAAACCAGCTCCATAGCTCTGTCGATCTCACAGAGTGAGCCAAAAGGAAAAGGGCTAAATAGTATCAACTGAAAAGCCCGTCTGCTGAATAAGAAGAAGAAGAAGAAAGACAAGACAGGGAAACTGTTAATAGTGGAAATAATCTTAGCTCTTCAGTGACCTGTAAGTAATCTTATGCATATTCTTTAGAATTTAAAGGGTTTTTGGTGTTCTAGGCCCATCTTGCATAGGCTAAGCCTAATAAGGAACCACAAGAAAATTTTTATATTGTTAAAAATGTAGGTTTTAAGGAGGTTTATCACATTGGTTAGTTATTCAAATATTACCAAATCAAACAAGCCTAGTTTCTAAACCAACCTATAATTTTTAGTAGAAAAAATTAAAATGGTTAGGTCAATGCCTATATTATGTAGTATATATTCATTGAGATTGCTGTCTAAACTGAATTTTTAACAAAAAGTAGGGGTTAAATTTTACTTTAGCTAATTTTGGCTATCTTTGAAAGAGGTTAGGTTAGGAAAATGAAACTTTCAGGGATGTGTCTAGAGGCTAGAGTATGGGTCAATTTAAAGCAAAGAGTATTACTAGCTTTTGTATAAAGTGAATATACCACTTGATGCGTTTTTTTATGCTCTTTAACAATATAATAATTGCTTCTATCAGAAATTCATATTTTAAGCACTTTTTGACCTCTTAAAAAGGACCTAAATATGGAGTATAAAAAGGCTTAAAACATTGGTCTCAAACTTTATAACATTGGACTCAAACTTACTGTGTCATTATAAATCCATTTTTTTAAATGATATATTATCCATAAGCACTGAATGTTATGGCGTTTTCTTCTTCCTTGTTACCGAAATTTCAATTAAAACATGCGTTTTTGGTCATTTTTTACAAAATAATAAGATATTTGAAATCACAAATCTGTAATAGTTTAGAAACAAATTTGGGCTATGTATTTGCACATCAGGGGGTGAGGGTAAAGCATAGCATATATTAAATATGTAAACTAACCATTACTGCATTTAATATAGTTAAATTTACAGCAAACAGTATAACTGGCATTTGTAATAGCCAGCTTTCATATTTTGACCAAAAACGCATGCTTTTATTTAAAATTTGCTGTCAAGGAAGAAGAAAGCATTATAACATTGATACAATTTATTATCCAATTTAATTGTGGAAAATCACTGCTTGTGGATAATGTAACATTAAAAAAATGGATTCATAATGAAATGGTAAGTTTGAGTCCAATGTTTTAAAGTCTGAGACCAATATTTTAAGCCTTTTCTATACCCCATATTTAGGTCATTTTTAAGAGGTCAAAAAGTGCTTAAATCTGAATTTCCAATAGAAGCAATTATTATATTTGTAAAGAGTATAAAAAAACGCATCAAGTGGTATATTCACTTTATACAAAAGCCAGTAATACTGT
The DNA here is from genome assembly GCF_032884065.1 of Artemia franciscana. Lineage (NCBI taxonomy): Eukaryota > Metazoa > Arthropoda > Branchiopoda > Anostraca > Artemiidae > Artemia > Artemia franciscana. Next base: position 30,212,993 of record NC_088871.1, read on the forward strand.
TTGCTATAAATTAACCAAGGTAAGTCCCAGGAAAGTATTTAAAGTACCTACCTCCACTTCTTTCTCCTCCAGAGGGTCCTGAAATTTTTGGCTACATCAATTTTTGGTTATCAGTTTCTTTCTCTCTGGCCTTAGTTCTGAAAAGACAATTCCTGTTGATTTAACAGAACTTTAAGCAATAACACTGGGTTTTTCTAAATTTAGAAATAATATTTTATGCCACCTGATTGTAGATTCAATATATGGCTGATATTATTCATTCTCCATGAATTTCTGTTTTATTTCATTTCATTCATGTCAGTTGCTTGCTGTTAAAAATACATTTATTTTTTTTAATCAATCTTCTTTTGTGAAAAAAATTGAATTGTTTTTCTTTTTACATGTTGCATAAAATGTAAAGGAATGCCTGGCCCTTCATTTCATATATTTTAACTAAAATTTTTTGAGGCAGTTTCTATCAAAATACAACTGACACATTTTAATATTACTTGTTTTTAGAATACATTAGGATGCTATTAAAGTTTTGCATTTGCACAGCTAAAAAATTGTCTTAAAAAGTGCTTAGTTTAGAGAGTTATTTTAATATTCTTCTTGCTGATCAGTATAATTGTTTTTAAAATTCCTTCTGTTTAAAGCATTTTAAGGGGATTCCAAGCCAACCATGGGTATATTTTTGTCACAAATGATTTTGCTCAAGTGAGCTGGTGGAAAACAAATAGAACATATAATTTTTCTTTTTTTTATTATTTCAAGACTAGAATATCACAAAACTGAGCATATTTGATACAATCCCTGATGGGAGTTTTGTTGATACATGTCTCAAAATTAATTTGTCTAAATAAAATAGATATTGTTTATGGACAGCAGTGGAAAATGGTAGGAACTATGACTTGAGTTGTTTTTTTTCCAATATTTTCTTTTTTCAAATAATTTTTTTTCTGGTTACATTTGTGTTCCTGCTTAAGTGGCTGGCACTCTAGGTTGAGAATACTTTGTCCAAAGGGCACAGGTTTAATTCCTGGCAATTCCAGTTTATTTGGTTTGGGACAAAGGTCAGTGATATGACTATGTAGGTTGAGCCAGAACTGGTCCAACCTTGAAAGGTTACCTAGAGAAGTCTAGGGTCAGTAAGCAGGAAGGGCTTGCAAAAGCATAGGATGACTGGTCCCTAGCTTCCTGGCTAAAGGACCACCTGGTTCTTAACTGGGCTTTTGAATTAGCCATAGATGCTTTCTTTTAATCCAATTAAATATAAGTACAAAGGAAAGAATGCCAGTAAGGTGGGCCTTCCTTTTCAATGAATTGTTGATGTATAGACAAGAGTGTGGGTCATAAGAAATGGCTTGTGAATGTTTTGCAAGGTTTAAAAATTTGAGACAATTGCTCAGGTTGGCAACTGAGCAAAAAAGTAAAATTTTGCAAATGGTTTTTCTTTGTGATTGTTATATTTATGTATTATCAAGTATTTTAAAGTTAATCTTCACTTTTTTGTTTTAATTGCCATTGCCTTAGGAATTTAGTGTTAACAGACTGGAGTCATTGCCTTAGGAATAAGAGACAGGAGTTCTATGTTTCCTAGCTTCAATAAATTTATATGCAATTTTGAGACCAGTGGTTACAAAGTAGGTCAAAACTTGCAAATGGAACTGTGGTGTGACTAATTAATTTGTAAGAAATGTATATCAATTTAAATATTAAAAAAAAAATCATGTAGAAAACAACAAGACAAATAAATAAAAGTATCCCTTTACAACCATTTAATGAAGTGTCACAAATGTAGGTCACCCTTAAGATTGAAATTAACAGAGCTTCAGTTATGAATCTGTTTTATTTAAACAGACTGAAGGGGCAAACCTTCAAGCTATGACAAATTCAATCTCACTTTTGGGCTCTTTCCTTTTCAATAGGAACATTCTTTGGATTTTTCTTCCAACCAATTAAAAACAGTAGGGACAGGATCAGGTGTAAGTGACCTCCCATTTAGCCTACATACCCAGGAGAATATTATGCAACTCTATGCTAATAATTGGTAATTTTGTTGTTGTTCATATTTGACTTATAAAGTGAACATACCCCTTGATGCCTTGTTTTGTGTTCTTTACAAACATAACAAGTGCTTCAATTGCAAGTTCAAATTTAAGTGCTTTTTGAGCTCTTGAAAATTTGTTAGCTTAGGTCAAAATGTGCTTAAGTTTGAATTAGCAATATAAGCAATTATTATACATGTAAAGAACATACAAAAAGGCATCAAGTGGTATATTCACTTTATTTGTAAGTCAAAATGTAAACAAAAAAAAATTACTCCCAACCTGCCTAATTTGCAAATATATAGCCCAAATTATATATTTTCAATGTATTCTGCCACCTTTTAGCCTACTTGTTTTTCTTTTGTCACAGTTGCTTCAATTCTCAGGTACTAGGGTTGAGGGATAGATTTGCAGAATCAATAGGAAATTTGTAATTTCAGCTTTATATTTCCATATTAGGAGGGTTGGGGCTAAACTGAACAGGGTTGCATATAGAACATGTTAGCTATAATTATTATGTAAATAATAAAGAGTAACCTTTTTTAACAGGTTTTCTTCTATAGGCCTACAGGTCCTTCTCTTGGCTATTACCACATAAGCATTGTATACCCAGAGAAGAATAAGTAGCAACAAGCTATATATAGGCTACATAAGCACATGTTGTTTAACAATGACTTCTCAAGAGCTTAACTATGAACCCTTAGTAATATTGACAAGAAATGAGTAACAGAAAAAATGAAATTTAGGCTAAATGGGCAATCAGGAACTGGATACAGGCTAAAGGGGGCCAAAAACATGACTGTATAATTGGAGTTCAAGGAACTCCAATTATACAGTGAATTTTAAAAAATCACTGCATACAAGTTAATTTTTAGTGAAGTAAACACTTCCCTTGCTAGTTTAGGACTTTAAATTGATTAGCCTACTGAAATTTTCCTATCCTATGCAATTGAAATATTTTCCCTTTTCAGAGCACTAAGACAATCTATCACAATAAAAAAAAATATCCAAAGCATCTTGAATGGAATGACTAAAAGAAGACATATGAAATTCCCAATCAGCAATCTAACAATTAAACTTCTGGCCACACAAGTTGTATTAGGATAACCAGCTCTGAAATAATTGCTCAAGTAGCTTAGTAGTAACTTTAACTAATGTTGCAATAACTTTATAAGATTTTTCTTAACCATTTTATTATCTCCCTATCCCACCCACCCAGTTACAGAAAGTATACAGAGAATACAGAAAGCGCAGACAGTCTTTGCCTCCCTTCGGAAACCCTTATGGAATCGCCGTGAAATCAGTGTCCAAACGAAAGTTCGAATTTACATGGCACTAGTCCGCACCGTTCTCCTTTACGGGTGCGAAGCATGGTCGGTAAAACTACAACAAGAGAATACACTTAAGGTGTTTGAGCATACTTGTCTACGAAGAATTCTCAGAGTACAGCTACGTGACCGTATCTCCAACGTGAATATACGTCGAATGTGCAATATTCAGAGAGATGTTGTGCTCACTATTAAAGAACGCCGTTTGAAATGGTTCGGCCATGTATTGCGGAAACCGCCAGAGTACCTGCCTCGCCAAATACTTCTAGTTGAGCCTATTAGCTACTGGAAGAAACGCCAAGGAGGACAGAGGAAGAACTGGTGGAACCTGGCCAAGTCAGACCTTGAACCAATAGGGGGTTTCAGAAAATTTGGTCACAGATGGTCAACACAGTGGCTCGCCTTTGCAGAGCAGCTGGCACAAGATCGATCAACATGGTCCAAGAAGGTTTCTAAGATCATCGATGCCGGGCGAGGTGGAAACGCCTGATTCCCGCCACAAGTACAAGTACAAGTAAGTACCCACCCAGTTAAAAGAAAAAACCCACCCACCTACAAAACCAAAAAGCCAGTTTTAACTAGGCTAATAACATAATTTTTAAGTCTATTTTAGTGCAACCTGCCTAACAATATAAAATCAAGCTCAATAACTCACCACACTGGTACACAAAAGTGGTGCCTTCATCTTAGGTCCATCTGAAGACATACTCCATGACTAGCTATAATTGAAACTTCTGCCTTCTTTCCGAGTTAACTTGAGACGAACGTACGAAATGTAAAAGTTGTTAAAAGTCAACTTTTCATTGACTTTCAGGGAACTTTTACAAATCGAACGCTAAAAGTTAACTCGGAATCGTAAATAAAACGTCAGAATGCTGGTTTCAGTCAACTTGAAAAGTGAATCAAACGCAACTCAGGATTACTTGTCCGTGGGCTTGCCACTTTCTAACCCCGAAAAAAAAAGATTATTGAGGACAACTCATAAACATGTGAAATCTTTAAGTCTAGAGAAAAGACAAGGAAACTGTAAATATTGGAAATAATCTTAGCTTTTCAGTGACCTGTAAGTAATCTTATGCACATTCCTTAGGATCTAAAGGGTTTTTGGTGTTCTAAGCCTGTCTTGCATAGGCTAAGCTTCATAAGGAGTCAAAAGAAAAGTTTTTTGGTTATTAAAAAGGTTGGTTCTTAGGAAGGCAGCTATCACGTTGGTGAGATAGTCAAATATTATTATATCAAACAGGCCTAGTTTCTAAACCATCCTATAATTTTTAGTTGAAAAAAAAATTTAGAATGATTAGGCCAACACCTATAGCCTTTTATATTACCATAATTACCTTAAATTGCAGCTTGGAGCAATATAAGGGTTTTTCCTTGTGGAAACTCCAGAGTTGATAACACATGACACATAGTTTAATACATACACTTGACTAGTGGTTTGATGTTGCTGATTCTGATTCGAGTGCTTCCCAGTTATACTTCCATTCTTGTTTTGACATTCATTGTCAAGATGGTTCTTAAAGATGTCTGTGGTTTGGGCAGCAATGGTATCTGGCAGTAATTTGTTCCAGAGGTTGGAACACGGCTGGTAAGAAAATGGGCATGTTGCCACTTTGAGGAGAAATGCCTGGATAACTTCAAGTTATGTCCCCTTGTATGAGAATCCTGAGACCCCAGAGGAAGAAGACCAGGAACTGCCTTTGTATTAATAAGTTTATGAACCAGAATGGCATCACCCTGTCTTCTTCTATGAACCAGAGTTGGGAGTTTCAGCTTGCAGAGCCTTGCCGGGTAAAGGAGCTCATGCAGTCCACTCACCATCTTAATAGCTCTTCTCTGGACATCTTCAAGAATTTTAGCATCTTTTTTGAAAAAGGGGGATGCAAGAACCATGCCTGTCTCAAGCCTTAGGCTGAACAAGTCTTTATACAAAAGGCTCAGAATTTTAGGAGAATGGGAGGACATTGTTCTTTTTGTGAGCCCTAGTGATGAGCTAGCTGATGCTGCTGCCTTCTTTGCATGAGTGCTAAACTTAAGATCATTGTCAACAATTACTCCTAGGTCACAGTCCTCCAATACTGGAGAAAGGAGCTGACCGTAAAGAGAGTAAGTTGTGTTGATATTCTTGTGCCCAAAGTGTAAAACATGACATTTTGACACATTGAAAGTGAGTAGCCAAGATTTCGCCCACACACTAAGGAGATCAATGTCATTTTGAATTTGGGAAGTATCTTCAAGAGTGCTAGCTGGACCAAGTACCTTGGAATCATAAGCATATAACGTCATCCTGCTTTTAAGCACTAGAGGAGCATCATTTATGAAAATATTGAACATGGTGGGGCCAAGAACACTACCCTGTGGAACCCCACTGATAACATTCTGAGGGAGGATAGAATAAGATTGTCATCTGCATCAAACAGTCTTGCATGCTGAACATGATTCCTCAAGGAATCCAGAATCCATTTAAGAATTTTTTCCTCCAAACCAATAGATTGTAGCTTAAGCTCAAGTCTCCTATGACAAACTTTATCGAATGCTTTTGAAAAATCAAGGAGGATCATGTCAACAGGGATTCCCAACTCCAGTAGTTTTGTAATATAGTCATATGACTCAAGTAGATTGGTGTCAACTGATCTGTTGCATCGGAAACCATGTTGAGAGCTGTTAAGAAGATGATTCCAATCAAGATGCTCAATAACTGCTTTGTTGACAATACGTTCAAGAAGCTTAACAACAACAGAGGTAATACTAATAGGCCAGTAATTTTCTACAGAATCTTTCCTTCCCTTTTTGTGAATGGGGGTAATATATGCCACTTTCCACTCAGCAGGAAGCTTTGAGCTATCCAGAGATAGTCTAATGAGTTTTGAGAGTGGGTATACTATTTCTGTTCTGCCCTCATGCAAGAGATGGGGGTGGAGGCCATCTGACCCTGCAGATTTATTTACATCCAACAAAGTTAGCTGTTTCATAACAGACTCCTCAGTCAGCTCAAGAGGTGGCATTGGTTGAGTATCAATATATGAGGAGGGAGCCGAGAGCTTACTAGCAGTTTCTGACATAAAAGCTGATGCAAATTGGTTATTTAGGATCTTGGCTTTAATAGCTGGGTCTGAAACTGTCTGACCATGATGAATCAAATCAGGGACAGAGTGCCTATTTTGACATTTAACAGAAGCATACTGCCAAAACAGCTTGGGATTATTTTTCATATTTTCAGCTAACCTTTCTTCATGTCTCTTCTTCAGTTGTTTCATGGAATTGGTGGCCTCATTCCATGCCTTATGATACTTCTGATAGTTTGCATCTGTTTTCTTTTTTTTGAAGTGTATCCAGGTTCGATTCTTCTTATTCGGTAGTTTTCTAGTTAGACAAGTCATGAAGGGTAGTGTTTTTGCCTGTCTCCTCCAAAATGTTCTAGTGTGAGCTTTTTCAAAAACTAGCAATACAGCTTTGAATTTCTGCCAAGATTCTTCAATATCTGAAGTGAATATGGTATCTCAATCAAAGTCAGCAAGTCTCTCAGAGATACACCTGTAATCAATAACTTTGTGTTGTTTAGGAAGAAGTTGAGTAGTAGACAAGTTTGGAACAGCGAATGTTCAGATAGACAAGTAAGAAATGGAGATTCCTGTTCTTTGGCTGAAAAAACAGAACCATCAACCCAATCATAATCGGGAAAATTGAAGTCTCCAAGAATCACCACATGTTGGTTGCAAGTGTCTTTGATAATATCAGAAATGATATTAGCAAGATATTATTCTGATTCAAGGCAAGAGGGAGTATTAGGACTATGATAAACCACTCCAACAACCATTGTAGAATTACCACACTGCAGTCTAACCCAGACATTCTCAACCCAAACACAGCAATGGGAAGAAGGAATCAAAGTGCTTACCTTGAAACTGCTTTTTACATATATTCCAACACCTCTCCTGCAGGCGTTGGACTCAATGTTAGATATGAGTTGGTATCCACTGATTTCAAGTGCTTGGGCTGTAAGAGGCTGTTTCACATTTTTGGGGCACATCTCAGATATGGCTGCAATATCAACTGTTTCTTTTGCTAGGCGGAGATGGAGTTCTGGAACCTTGTTGAAGAGGCCATCAGTGTTTGCACTAGGAATCCTTGATTTTCCAATATCATTTGCATGACGAGTTGCATTTTTGGTTGCACTGTGTAGAGATGATTTATTGGCAAAAAATACACCAGCAGAAAGAGGCTCAGTTGATGAAGTACCAAAAGAAACTGTTGAATTAGCACTGAAAAAACGAACTATTTACACTCTCATCTGGTGACCATAGTCTGTCCAGATGAGAAACATTACAGCTTATAGGTCAGTTGCTTTCTGTTAAAAATACATTTATTTTTTTAACATCAAGCTTCTTCTTTTGTGAAAAAATTTGAACTGTTTTTCTTTTTACATGTTGTATAAAATGTAAAGGAATACCTGGCCCTTCATTTCATAGATTCAACTAAAAGTCTTTGAGGTATCTTATATCAAAATACATCTGACACATTTTAATGTTTTTTTTTTAGATGGCATAGGACACCATTAAAGTTTTGCATTTGCTTTGCCAAAAATTTTCTTAAACAGTGCCAAGTTTAGAGGGTTATGTTAATATTCCTCTTGCTGATCAGTATAATTTTTTTTTAAATTCCTTCTGTTTAAAGCATTTTAGAGATATTCTTAGCCAACCATGGGTATATTGTTGTCACAAATGATTTTTCTCAAAGGGGCTGGTGGAAAACAAATAGAACATACAATTTCTCTTTTTTCATTATTTCAAGGCTAGAATATCACAAAACTAAGCATTCATATTGCTGATTGTATCTTAAGTAAATATGATCCCTGATGGAGTTTTGTTGATACCTGTCTTAAAATTTATTTGTCTAAATAAAATACATATTGTTTGTGGGACAGCAGTGAAAAATGGGAGCAATTATGACTTGAGTTGTCAGTTGACAACTCAGTCATAATTGTTTGAAACAGTTTGAACATTGTTCTGAACACTGTTTGAAACAGTTTGAAATATTGGTCTCAAACTTACTGTTTCATTATTAATCCATTTTTTAAATGTTTCATAGTCTATGAGCACTAATTTTCCACAATTAAGTTGGATTAATAAATTTTACAATATTATGCTGTTTTTATTCTTCTTTGATGCCAAAATTTCAATTACAGTATCTGTTTTTGGTCATTTTTGACAAAATAATGTAAACTTTTCACTGCCAAAATTTGTTAGGTTAAGTAAGGTCAAAAAGGGCTTAAATTTGAACTAGCAATATAAGCAATTATTATATTTGTAACGAACATACAAAAAGGCATCATGTGGTATATTCACTTTATTTGTAAGTCAAAATATGGACAATAAAAATTTACCCTTAACATGCCTAATTTGCAAATATAGCCCAAATTATATATTTCCAATTTTTTCTGCCACCTTTTATTTGTTTTTCCAGTTCTTTTTTTGCCACAGTTGCTTCAACTAACAGGTACTAGGGTCTAGGGATAGATTGCCAGAATCAATAGAAAATATGTAATTTCAGCTACAGATTTCCATATTAGGAGGGTTGGGGCTAAAGTAGAGCAGGGCTGCATGTAGAATAAGTTAGATTTAATTATTATGTAAATTTCAAAGAATCACCTTTTTTTTACCAGTTTTCTTCTGTAGGTCTACAGGTCCTTCTGTTGGCTTATACCACATCAAGCATTATATACCCAGAGAAGAATAAGTAGCAAAAAGCTATATATAAATAAGCATATGTTATTTAACAATGACTTCTCTAGTGCTTAACTATGACCCCTTAGTAATAATGACAAGAAATGACTAACAGAAAAAGTGAAATTTAGTCTAAATGGCAATCAAGAACTGGATACTGACTCAAGGGGACCAAAAACAGGGCTATATAATTGGAGTTCAAAGAAGGTGGTGATTTTTTAATCACCAAAAAAAAAAAACAATTCCCTTGCTAATTTAGAAAAAAAACGGAAAAAAAACAATTCTCTTGCTAATTTAGGATTTTGAATTGATTAGCCTACTGAAATTTTCCTATCCTATGCAATTGAAATATTTTTCCCTTTTCAGAGCATTAAGACAATTTATCATAATAAAAAATATCCAAAGCATCTTGAACGGAATGACTAAAAAAGGCAAATGACAACCACAATTCGCAATCTTACAATTAAACTTCTGGCCATACAAAATTGTATTAGGCTACCCAGCTCTGAAATTATTGCTGAAGGTGTATTTGCCTGTAAAATTAGAAAGAGGCCCGAAGCCCCAGCCTCTTCCTTGTCAGAACTTCTCATAGCATTAAAGCAATAATGAGCGTGTCCGAAATCTCAAGTATGCAGAATTAATTTTGCATCCGTCTGGAATTCTTCGAAGAATTCTCATTCCGGACTAGAATTTCATTAGTAATTATCGCAGGGTTATGACGTCAAAAACCCCACGAAAAAACTCTACGAAATTGCAGCATTTGTCTGAGGTTTTTCAGAAGAAACTAAAGAAAGATAGTGGCGATCCATATCGGGTGTGTTCCAGCTGACGGTTTTTCAGTAACTGCAGTTATTGCGCAGTAACTGCCCATTTCTAACTGCAGTAGAGCCAGTGGGAACGGCACAGTAAACTGACTAGCAGTAGCGTCATTTTCGAATTACATGCATGTGTTTAAATTTAAGGGACAGTTTAATACTGATTAGTATAATTTTTTTATTCCTTCTGTTTCAGAGCATTTAGAGAGGTTCTAAGCCAACCATGGGCATTTGGCTGTCACAAATGATTTTGCTCAAATGAGCTGGTGAAAAATAAATAGATCATATACTTTTTCTCTTTTTTTATTATTTCAAGACTAGAATATCACAAAACTAAGTATTCAAATAGCTTGATTGTATCTTAAGCATATACAATCCCTGATGGAGTTTCGTTGATACCTCTCTTAAATTGATTTGTCTAAATAAAATGGGCCTAGAGCATTTACAGGATAGTAGTGGGGCAACTATAGCAAGTTTTTTTTTCAATATTCTACTTTTTTTTAAATAATTATTGTTCTCTTGGTCAAATTTGTGTTCCTTGCTAAGTGGTAGGCGCTCTGGGCTGGAATGCTTTGTCCAAGGGGTACAGGTTTAATTCCTGGCATTGTCAGTTTATTTTCTTTGGATAGGGGTTGGTGATATGAATAACTTCAGCTAGAATTGGCCTAACTTTAAATGAGTACAGATGGAAATCTAGGGACAGTAAGAAGGAAGGGCATGCAAGAGCATAGGCTGGCTGGTCCCTAGCTTCCTATTGCACTACCTGGCTAAAGGACCACCAGGTCCTTTACTGGCCTACTGACTTAGCCATAGAAACTTTCTTTCAAACCATTAAATATAAGTAAAAATGAAGAATACCAGTATGATGGTCCTTCTATTTCCCTGAAATATGGATGTATGGACAAGAGTGTGGGTCATGAGAGATAGCTTGTGAATGTAATTAGGGTGAATGTTCTGCAAGATTTAAAAAATTAATGACTGTTGCTCAGGTTGGCAACTGAACACAGAAGTATAATTTTGGTATTTGTTTTTTTTGTGACTATCATGCTTATTTGATGTCCAGTATTTTAAAGTTAATCTTCTTTAATTTGTCTTTAATTGCCATGGCCCTAGGGCTTAAATACAATAAAACCTACTTATATCCATTGATTTTCTTTAAATAGATAGTAGCTCTATGTTTCCTAGCTTCAGTAAATTTAAATGCAATTGTGAGACCAGGGATTACAAAGTAGGTGAAAACTTGCAAATGAACCTTTGGTATCAATACAAATTTGTAAGAAATGGATATCAATTTAAAGATTAAAAAAACTGTTAGAAAACAAAGAAGACAAATGAATAAACAAAAGCACCCCTTTACAACCATTTAATGAATTGTCACAAATATAGGTCACCCTTAAGATTGAAATGAACCAAGCTTCAATTATGAATCCATTTTCCTTTAAACAGACTGAAGGGGCAAACCTCCAAGCTTTGACAAATTCAATCTCACTTTTGGGCATTCTCACCTTTCCTTTTCAAAGGAAACTTTCTTTGGATGTTTCCCGTCCAACTAAAAACAACACGGACAGCATCAGGTACAAGTGACCTTCTACTTAGCCTACTTACTAAAGGGAAAAGCTTGCATCTCTATTCTATAATTTACCTCCAACCTGCCTAATGTACAAATATATAGCCAAAATTATGTAGTTCCAATGTATTCTGTCACCTGTTACCTTTTCCCCCATTCTTGCTTTGTTACAGTTGCTTCACTTAACAGGGAGTTAAAGGTTGAGGGATAGATTGGCAGAATCAATGGGAAACATGTAACTTCAGCTATATATATCTTTGAAGGTCATCAAAGATCAGGGCCCTCTAGAGCAAGAATGAGTAGAGATGTGTACTTTGAAATATCTTCCCAGGACATACTTTAGCCTGTAGACCCATCCCTGAAAGTTTCATTTTCCTAACCTAACCCCTTACAGTGATAGCAAGAAGTCAGTCAACTAGAATTTTACTGGATAAAATTACCATCCTTTGGAATAGACTCTGAATAGTCTACCCTAGCCTACTTCTTCAATAGGATTAAAGACAGTTTCAGAATAATGATTTGGCAGCCCATAAATCCTCAACTTATCTGTAATACTTCACCTAGGCCTGTTTACAGAGCCTAAAAGGAGTTAATGCTTAAAATGCTACCATGTGGCAATTTAATGGAGCCTCAATGTTACCTGGAAGAAGCCAATCCTTAGAATGATTCAAAATGGCAACTTATGGTAATAATTATGCCTGGATATGCCAGAAAACATGGAAATCTTTAAATTAAATAATAAGTTTTTCATTGATTTAACCTACTTGCTAATAGATAGCCTACTACTCAGGGTGTCCTTTAATGCTGATCCCAAAATATGGTGATTTACTAACCTGGCTCAGATCCCTCTTTCTTTTGCGAAATCATTGTCCCACCTTCTTCCAAGCAAATAACTTGATATTCCATTACTTCATTCTTGTCCATATTTATTTTTTGTTGAATGAGAATTTTGTTGAAGAAGGTGAATTATAGGCCTTTTTTCGCGTCAACCAGCTGGTTTAACCAATGACAGCTTTGGTTTAACCAGCTTGTATGTTTAACGCAAAAACGGAAAAAATTACATATGAGTTGCGTTCGAATCGACTCGAAAAAGTCAACTTAAAAGTTGACTTTTTTCTCTGCTGCCGTTTTATTTAGTAAAAAGTTGACCTAGAAAGTCAACACAGAATTGCGAATCGAACGCTTCAATGGCGAAAAATTTAGAAATATGAAATTGTTTAGTCTAAAGAAAAGACAAGGAAATTGTTAATAGGCCTAGTGGAAATAATCTTAGCTTTTCAGTGACCTGTAAGTAATCTTATGCATATTCCTTAGGATTTAAAGGGTTTTTGGTGTTCTAGGCCTATCTTGTATAGGCTAAGCTTAATAAGGAATGAAAAGAAAAATTTTATGTTGTTAAAAACGTTGATTCCCAGGAAGGCAGCTATCACATTGGTGAGTTATTCTAATATTACCAAATCTAACAGGCTTAGTTTCTAAACCAACCTATAATTTTAGTTGAAAAAATTAAAAATTATAGGTTGGTTTGTAACTTTATATTATAGGTTAGTTAAAAACTAAAAATTATTGGCTTCTTTTCCCAGTAAAATTGGTGCAAACAGTATTACTGGCTTTCAAATAAAGTGAATATACCACTCCATGCCCTTTTTTATCCTCTTTATAAATATAATAATTGCTTCTACCACAAATTCAGATTTAAGCACTTTTTGACCTCTTAAAAATGACCTATATGTGGGGTCATTACAAATCTGTAATAGCTTAGAAACAAATTTGGGCTATATATTTGTACATCAAGGGGTGGGGGGTAAAGCATAGCATATATTAAATACGTAAACTAACCATTGGTTTATTTATTTTATGTTTGTGCTGTTGCACTGGTGATTTCTCTTCTCATTAAAATTCAATGTGCACAAACACATAAAAAAATATGGCAAAGATTAGTTTACTTATTTAATATATGCTATGCTTTACCCCCACCCCCCCCTGATGTGCAAATATATAGCCCAAATTTGTTTCTAATCTATTACAGATTTTTTATACCCTATATTTACGTCATTTTTAAGAGGCCAAAAATTGTTTAAATCTGAATTTGCAGTAAAAGCAATTATTATATATGTAAACAGCATTAAAACAGGCAACAAGTGGTATATTCACTTTATATGAAAGCCAGTAATACTGTTTGCACCAATTTTACCCTTTTCCCTAGTTATATAGTCTGTATTCATTGAGATTGCTGTTTAAACTAGATTTTTAACATAAAGTAGGGGCAAAATTTTACTTTGGCTACTTTTGACTATCTTTGAAAGAGGTTAGGTTAGGAAAATGAAACTTTCAGGGATGTGTCTGCAGGCTGAAGTATGTCCCAGGAAAGTATTTTGAAGTACCTACCTCCATTTCTTTTCCCTCTAAATGGTCCTGAAATTTTGGGTTATCAGTTTTTTTTTTCTCTGGCTTTAGTTCTGAAAAGACAATTCCTGTTGATTTGCCATACTGTTGTTGCCATAACACTGGGTTTTCTAAATTTAGAAATAATCTTTTATGCCACCTCACTATAGGTTAAATATTTGGCAGATATTATTTATTCTCCATGAATTTTTTTTTTATTGGATTTCATATGATGTCAGTTGCTTTCTGTTAAACATACATTTATTTTTAAAAATCAAGCTTCTTTTGAGAAAAAATTTGAATTATTTTTCTCTGAAAAATATCACTGAAATATAAAGTGATATAAAATATGAGAAATATATGAGTGATATAAATATCACTGAAATTTTCTCTGAAATATCACTGAAAGGGGATAGGTTAGGAAAATGAAACTTTAAGGGATGGGTCTACAGGCTAAAGTATGTCCTGGGAAGATATTTCAAAGTACATATCTCTACTCGTTCTTGCTCTAGAGCACCCTGACCCTTGATGACCTTCAAAAATAGGCTATCTGTGTTATAAAAGTGAAACCTTACAAAATAGATCTTCTGCTGAAATGAAGTACAACAAAGTTGTTCTCAGCTTAACAACTTTGCTCAATCCCAACTTATAAGGTTTTAAAGATATGAAAAAACATTTCCTAAATTTTGAAAAAAAAAATGTTGATATGGCTCAGAATTCTACTTAAATAAAAGGAATTGAATTTTCAGAACTAAAGGCAGAGAAAAAGCAAATGGTACCTGAAAATTAAGGTAAAATGTTGTTTTGTCAAAATTTCAATAGGTATAGACCTGTCATGGAGTCAAATTTTAGGGCTCTCTAGAGGGAGAAGAAGTGGAGGTGGGTACTTTAAAATACCTTCCCAGGATATACTTTAGCCTATAGACCCATCCCTGAAAGTTTCATTTTCCTAACCTAACTTCTTTCTGAGATAGCAAGAAGTAACTCAACTAGAATTTTACCTTTTATCTGTCTGGTAAAAAACATCCTTCAAATTTTAGATATGCTCTAATTATACAGGGGCAAAAAAATTGCTTTTTAAAATTGCCATTATGAGGTAAGATATTAGCTAAAATGCCTGTATAAAGCAAACTAGCCTACCTAGGGAGTCAAAACACTTGAATTTGCTTACTGCTTCTTCAACAGTGGCAAAAGGTCTGACAATGAGTAAAGTATGGAATTTAAGTCAGAAACGCCTTTTATGCTTTTTCTATTCTCAACAAAATAAAACACAAATCCCATGTTGACTTGCACAAAAACCTCAAGATAAGTTGTAGTAATTGGTCCTTTAGCCTGATGTAGCTGCTATTTGCTGCTATGAGTGCATAGTTTATAATGGGAGCTTAAAATTGTCTTGGCAAGCTGCATGGTTGAGTATACAACCCTCTAGGCTATACTCTCTTTCTTTATGTGCATATTATTGTTTAAAAATGATCAAGCTTCACATTAATCTCCTTTCATGACCTATAGTTGAAATTTGCTAGGGAAATATTTATTCCACTAAAAACTCACCACCTATTTTTGAACTTCAATTATACAGCCCTGTTTTTTTTTTACCCCCCTTAAGCCTGTATCCAGTTTCTGATAGCCATTTAAATTTCATTTTGTCTGTTGCTCATTTCTTGTCAATATTACTGAGGGGTCACAGATAAGCACTAGAGTCCTCATTGATAAATAATATGTGCTTGTATATATATAGCTTGTTGCTACTTATTTTTCTCTGGGAATACAATGTTTGATGTGGCATAAACCAAAGAAAGGACCTGTAGGCCTAGAGAAAAATATGTTAAGAAAACCGATTTTTATAATTGCACAATAATTATAGCTTACATAATTTTACATGCAGTCCTGCTCTACTTTACCCCCAACCCTCCTAATATAGAAATATATAGATGAAGTTACATGTTACCTGTTGATTCTGCCAATCTATCCCTCAACCTTTAACTCCCTGTTAATTGAAGCAATTGCAACAAAGCAAGAATGGCGGAAAAGGTAACAGGTGACAGAATACATTGGAACTACATAATTTTGGCTATATATTTACACATTAGGTAGGTTGGAGGTAAATTATAGTATAAAGATGCATGTTTTTCCCTTTGGTATGTAGGCTAAGTAGAAGATCACTTGTACCTGATGCTGTCCCTGTTGTTTTTAATTGGATTGGAAACATCCAAAGAAAGTTTCCGAAAAGGAAAGGTGAGATTGCCCAAAAGTGAGATTGAATTTGTCAAAGCTTGGAGGTTTGCCCCTTCAGTCTGTTTAAAGGAAAATGGATTCATAATTGAAGCTTTGTTCATTTCAATCTTAAGGGTGACCAATATTTGTGACAATTCATTAAATGGTTGTAAAGGGATACTTTTGTTTATTCATTAGTCTTCTTTGTTTTCTAACAGTTTTTTTTTAATCTTTAAATTGATATCCATTTCTTACAAATTTTTATTGATACCAGAGGTCCATTTGCAAGTTTTCACCTACTTTGTAATCCCTGGTCTCACAATTACATTTAAATTTACTGAAGCTAGGACACACAGAACTCCTATCTATTTAAAGAAAATCAATGGATATAAGTAGGTTTTATTGTATTTAAGCCCTAGGGCCATGGCAATTAAAAACAAAATAAAGGAGATTAACTTTAAAATACTTGACATTAAATAAGTATAATAGCCACAAAGAAAAACAAATAACAAAATTATACTTCTGTGTTCAGTTGCCAACCTGGGCAACTGTCATAAATTTTTAAATCTTGCAGAACATTCACCCCCATTACATTCACAAGCTATCTCTCATGACCCACAAATTTGTCCATACATCCACATTTCAGGGAAATGGAAGGACCATCACACTGGTATTCTTCATTTCTACTTATATTTAATGGGTTTGAAAGAAAGTTTCCATGGCTAAGTCAGTAGGCCAGTAAAGGACCTGGTGGTCTTTTAGCCAGGTAGTGCAATAGGAAGCTAAGGACCAGCCAGCCTATTCTCTTGTATGCCCTTCCTCCTTACTGTCCCTAGATTTCCATCTGTACTCATTTAAAGTTGGGCCAATTCTAGCTGAGGTTAGTCATATCACCAACCCCTATCCAAAACCAAATAAACTCGCAATGCCAGGAATTAAACCTATACATCTTGGACAAAGCGTTCCAACCCAAAGTGCCTACCACTTAGCAAGGAACACAAATTTGACCAGAGAACAATAATTATTTGAAAAAAATTGCTATAGTTGTCCCACTACTGTTCTATAAATGCTATAGGCCCATTTTATTTACACAAATCAATTTAAGACAGGTATCAACAAAACTCCATCAGGGATTGTATTTGCTTAAAATACAATCAAGCTATGTGAATGCTCAGCTTTGTGATATTCTAGTCTTGAAATAATAAAAAAAGAGAAAATTTATATTTTCTATTTATTTTTCACCAACTCATTTGTGACAGCCAAATGCCCATGGTTGGCTTAGAACCTCTCTAAATGCTCTGCAACAGCAGGAATTAAAAAAAAATATACTAATCAGCATTAAACTGTCCCTTAAATTTGAACACGTGTATTTAATTTGAAAATGATGCTACTGCTAGTCAAGTTACTGTGCTGTTCCCACTGGCTCTACTGCAGTTAAAAAAATGGGCAGTTCCCATGCAGTAACTGCAGTTACTGAAAAACCATCAGCTGGAACACACCCATAAGCAATTATATCTGTATATTATATCAATTATATATCTTATATTATATTATTATATTATATATATATACATAAGCAATTATATCAATTATATCTGTAAAGAACATACAAAAAGGCATCAAGTAGTATATTCACTTTATTTTTAAGTCAAAATATGAAAAAAACAAAAAATTTACTCCCGACCTGCCTAATTTGCTAATATATAGCCCAAATTT
The DNA here is from genome assembly GCF_032884065.1 of Artemia franciscana. Lineage (NCBI taxonomy): Eukaryota > Metazoa > Arthropoda > Branchiopoda > Anostraca > Artemiidae > Artemia > Artemia franciscana. Next base: position 30,230,768 of record NC_088871.1, read on the forward strand.
TAAATGTATTTTGCCACCTTTTAGCCTACTTATTTTTCCAGTTCTTGTTTTGCCACAGTTGCTTCAATTATCAGGTACTATGGTTGAGGTATAGATTGGCAGAATCAATAGGAAATATGCAATTTCAGCCTTAGATTTCCATATTAGGAGGGTTGGTGCTAAAGTAAAGCAGAGCTGCATACTTCTCTAGTGCTTAAGTATGACCCCTTAGCAATATTGACAAGAAATGAGTAACAGAAAAAATTCAATTTGGACTAAATGGCAATCAGGAACTGGATACAGGCTAAAGGGGGCCAAAAACAGGGACTCCAATTATACAGTGATTTAAAAAAAAATCACTGTATATAAGTGATTTTTTAGTCAACTAAAGGCTTCCCTTGCTAATTTAGGACTTTAAATTGATTACCCTACTGGAATTTACCTATCCTATGCAATTAAAATATTTTACCTTTCCAGAGCATTAAGACAATCCATCACAATAAAAAAAAAAAAAATATCAAAGGCATCTTGAATGGAATGACTAAAAGAAGACAAATGAAAATCACAATTTGCAATCTAACAATTAAACTTCTGGCCACACAAATTGTATTAGGATACCCAGCTCTGAAATAATTGCTCAAGTAGCTTTGCAGTAACTTTAACTAATATTGCAATAACTTTATAAGTTTTTTCTTAACCATTTTATTATCTACCTATCCCCCCACCCAGTAAAATATAAAACCCACCCACCCACACAAGAAAAAAGCCAGTTTTAACAAGGATAATAACATAGTTTCTAAGTCTATTTTAGTGCAACCTACCCAACAACAAAAAATCTGGCTCAATAACTCACCACACTGGTACACAAAAGTGGTGCCTTCATCCTGGATCCATCTGAACACATACTCCATGATTACCTATAATTGAAACTTTTGCCCTCTTTCCGAGTTAACTTGAGACGAACGTACAAAATGTAAAAGTTGTTAAAAGTCAACTTTTCATTAACTTTCAGTCAACTTTTACAAATCGAACGCTAAAAGTTAACTCGGAATCACAAATAAAACGTCAGAATGCTGGTTTCAGTCAACTTGGAATGTGATTCGAACGCAACTATGGTTGAGCTCAAACAAAACTGGTTCGCGAAAACACTCTTTTTACTTGTCGGTTTGGGCAAAAAATTTCAAACATAAAACATCCGTATAGTGTTAAGAGTGTCATTCTATTATAATTAAATGATTTAGCACTGGCTTAATTTCTTCCGGATTTGACATATTTCACATTAGTTTGAGGTCAGAGAGAATTGAAAAATGATCTAGCATACTCTCTGGTATATTTGAAGAGATAGGAAGGGTCTGAATTAGTGGAATCCTTGGTTAAATTGTTCAGGTTATATATTGGAAAATGTTGTATTCATACTGTAAAAGCAAAATTATCTATAAAAAAGTCCTAAATGATAAGACTTTAGCTTTGTTGAGCTACCCTAAACAGAGGATAAAATTCTAGTTTGACTTCTTTTTGTTTTGATTTGGAATTCTACTAGCCTACCAGGCTATAGATTAAATTTCCAGACAAATTCCAGTTTAGCTACTTTTTGCTATCTTTGAATGGGGTTATGTTAGGTGAATGAAACTTTCAGTGATTACTCCATAGCTAAAAACATACTCTGAGAAGCTATTGCTAAGCTTATGTGATAACCCTCTTCTGTTTTTAAATCTGGGAATTTTGCATACTGGACTGGTCTGTAACTATTAAAATTTTGTTAAAATAACATCTTACCTTATTTTTCAGCAAGCAGTTTCTGTTTCTCTGGTTTTAGCTCTGAAAATGCAATTCTTGTTATTTGAGTAGAATTTTAAGCCATATCAGTGTTTTGTATTTAAATATAGGGAAATGTATATCCTGAAAGTTTCAAATCTTGGAAACTTCATAAATTGAAATTGAGCAAAGTTATGACACTAAAAACGCTTTTTTCTTGTCATTTAAGTAGAAGATTTATTTTGCAAGGGTTTCACTTTTATAACACAAGCATTTTTAAGGGTGTGGACCAAATATTGATATTTCCAACTGTCATCATCACTAACCAGCAATTCTACAGGATTTAATCCTTATTTCATTAGACAATGTGATTTAAGGTAATTTAAGGCAAACATTTTTAAGAGAGAGAAAGAGTAGAGTTAGATGCTCCAAAATACTTTCCCATGATATAGTTTAGTCTCTAGACCCATCCCTAAAAGTTTCATTTTCCTAACCTAAATTTTTTTCAAGATAATACAAATTTATCTAAACTAGAATTTTACCAAACAGAAGTTTAACCTAATAATTTGTAATAACATATTGTTCAGGCTAGCCTTTGCAATCCCTACAAATTTTGACTCTTCACAATAAAGCACTATTACAGGCTTAGCCTAACAAAAGAAAATAGCAAACTGCTTAATCTTAATAAAAAAAAATCCAAAGGGTATTATATTTCTTCAATACAAAATATATATTAATTTTTGTTTTCAGTAGAATACTAGTTAAGTATAAACCAGCAAATGTTTAAGAATTTTTTGAGGGGGGACAGCTAAATTAACAGCCTAAAATTAACAAAATATTTCTGATAAGCACAAAAATATAACAAATTAAGCTAAACTAGGAAAATAGTTTTTTTCTCACTGAACAGTTACCATAACATATAATGTGTTGTAAGATTTTTGCACTACTTGTGCATTATAGCCACCACATTCAAGTTCTATTGAGAAGTTTAGTTTGGCTAATGTTAATGACATAAAATAAAATATGATGAATATATAAAACTTTATCAACAAAATTATGAAAACTACAACAAAGAATCCTGGAATTTGTAAATCAGCATCATATCTAAATATACTGTATCTTACATTGTGATAGATTGTTTTAACGCCCTACTGTACAGGGGTAAATATTTAAATTATGTATCATAGGCAATTATCTGAAGAGTAATCTATTAAAAGTCTCCTGAGCTAACTAGGGAAGTTTTTTCTTTCTTTTTTACTTGCTTTAGCCTGTATCCAGTTCCTGATTGCCATATAAATTCCATATTCATAGTTAAATAACATAAGCCTTTGTATATAGACTATACCTTGTTGCTAATCTTTCTGGGCATAGAATGTTTGATTTGGTAAAGCCCTAGAGAAGGACCTGAAGAGAAAGAAACATAATAAAAAAAAAATCATGCTTCATAATTTTTAGAATAATAGCTAGTAACACATTTTATATTCAACTTTGCTTTACTTTACCCCTCAATCCTCCCAATATAAAAATGTATTGCTGAAATTTCCTATTTTTCATTTGTTTTGTCAATCTGTCTCTCTAACTTCATCCCATGTAGCTGTAAATTAAACAAACGTGACAAACAATAACTAGAAAAACAGGTGACAGGAGGTTAAATGCATTAAAAATATGAAATTTGAGCCATATTTCTGCACATTGGGAGGGGGATTGAGATAAAGCATAGCCTAACTTAATGATTTTCTCTTGCTATGTAGGGTAATTGGAAGGTCACTTGTATATCATGCTGTCCTTTTCAGTTTTAGTAGGATAGAAAAAATCCAAAGAAAGTCCCCTTTGAAAAGATAGGAGCCACAAAGTGAGATTGTATTTGTCAAAGCTTGGAGGTTTGTCCCTTCTGTCTGGTTAAACAAAACAGAATCTTAATTGAAGCTTTGTTCATTTCTATCTTAAGGGTGCACAACAATTATGATATAAGGTACTTTTCTTTATTCAATTGTCTTCTTTGTTGTCTAAAAGACTTTTTTTTTAATCTAGATGTTTCATAAATTGCTCATTTTTACCAGAAGTTCATTTGACCTACTTTGAAATCCCTGGTCTTAAAATTACATTAGACTTTGTTAAAGCTAGGAGACATAGACCTTGTGTTTGTTTAAAGAAAGTGAATAAACATTAGCAATTTGTATTGCACTAAAGCCCTAGGGCCATCACAATTCCAAACAAAAAAGAAACTTCACTTTAGAATATTCAACATTGTCTAACATAACAGAAACAGAGAAAAAAAAATTACAAAATTTTACTTCTGCACTCTACTGTCAACATGAGAAATTGTCCAAAATTTTAAAATCTTGCAAAACATTCATCCCTCATCACATTCACTAGCCATCTCTCATCAAACCTACACTTCGTTTCTCATCTCACTCAATCCTACAAATGCATCAAATGACCCACTCTCTCATTAGTGCTTCCATAGATATGGTCAAAGTAATAGCCATCTTGCTTACATTTTATTATATCTAGAAGTTTTCTGTAGCTAAGTCAGTACTTAAATATTTCATACACCTTTGTAAACAACCTTAAGATGGTAAAATAGGTTGGATTATCCAAATTTTTAGTTACCACAATATATTTCAATCATTATTGTAATATAAAGGGCAGCCAATAGTAAAGGACCTGAATAAATATTTTAAGGTAATTAAAAAGGTTTATTACTCAAAAACCTGATAAAACTAAAAGGGACTTCTTAATGATTGATTACTTTAAAATATCTACATTATACACAACAATAAACCTTTGCTATAAAGGGAAAGTCAGTAAGGCCCAAAAACTATTCAATACTAATTGTGCTTTGAGACAGTTTGCTGAATGTCTAATTGATTTTAGATAGTAATTAAGATAAAATGTGGGCAACTCAACACCAATATGCAAGTAAGTAAGTATGGCAGCACTGACACATCAAGGTCTAAACTGGCAGTGCTAATATCCACTTTGTGACCCTTTGGCCAAGAATTGCAATTAAGGGCTGGGGGCCAGAAATCTTGTGCTTTTGTACACCCTCCCTGCTTACCTTTTGCATATTTCTCCATTTGCCTATTTATAGCTGGTTTAGATCTGTCTAACATCACTGACCCCCATTTAAAACAAATAAACAGGCAATACTAGGAATCAAACCTGTACCCCATGGACAAAGGATTTCTTACTAAGAGTGCTTTCCACTTAGCCAAGAACATTATTACGACCAAAGTAGAACAACTATTAAAAAAAAAATATTGAAAAAAAAACCAAGATGGATTTACAGCCATTTTCACTAATCTTCAATGCACATTGTATTTTACTTTGACAAGTTATTGTAAGGCAGGTGTCAACAAAGCTCCAGTAGGGATTGCTTTACTTAAGATGCAAACTAGCATGGTGAATACTTAGCTGGTAAAAACCAAATACACTAGCAATGCCAGGAATTAAACCTGTACCCCTTGGACAAAGGATTCCCAAACCAGAGTGCCAACAACTTAGCAAGGAACACAAATGTGACCAGAGAACTATTATTTGAAAAAAGAAATATTGAAAAAAACTCAATTCATGGTTTTTGCCATTTTCTCTACTGTCCCATAAACAATATATTCTATTTAGACAAATTAATTTTAAGACAGGTATCAACAAAACTCCATCAGGGATTGTATTTACTTAAGATACAACAAGCAATGTGATTGCATAGCTTTGTGATATTCTAGTCTTAAATAATGATAAAAAAGCAAATTTACATTTGCTATTTGTTTTCCAAACCATTTTAAGCAAAACCATTTGCAACAGCAATCCGCCCATGGTTAGATTAGTGTCTATCCAAAATGCTTTACAACAGAAGGGACACATTTCTTGCAAAGCAAATACTCAGCTTTAATGCTATTCTGTGTCATCTCTAAAAAATTAAACTGTATCAGGTGTATTTTGATATAAGATACTTCTAAGACTTTTAGCAAGGGGGCAGGCATTTCTTCACAATTTATACAATGTGTAAAAGAGCACCAGGGGGTGAGATTGAAAAAAAAAACTTTCAGGGATGGGTCTAAAGGCTAAAATATGTTCTGGAAAGGTCTGCTTACATGGAGTACAAAGAAACTGTTTCACAACTTTCCTCAATCCACTTTATAAGGTTTTAAAGATATGCAGACATTTCCTAAATTTTGAAAAAAAAAAATATTGATATGGCTTAAAATGCTACTCAAATAAAAGGAATTGCATTTTAAGAGCTAAAGCCAGAGTAAAAGAAACTGATAATTAAAAATTAAGGTAAATCTTGTTTTGTCAAAATTTCAATAGTATAGGCATAGACCTTTTGAGTAAGCAATTATCTAAGACTTAGAAATCAGAAAAGGGTTGACATATAAGCCTGGCAGTACCTTCCCAGAGTGTTTTTGACCCTGGATTAATTACTGAGTTTCATTCTTGTAACATATTCCCTTTCCAAGATAATGAAAATTAGCTAAACTAGAATTTTACGTATTTTTTGCTTTGGATTCAATACTGGAAGTTCTATTTTCCTGACTTAACCCATTTCTAAGATAGCAAACAGTAGCCAAACTAGAGTTTGACCTGAAAATTTATCCATGGCCCTATAGGGTAAGGCTGAAATGTAAAGAGTTCTGACAAAGATGCAACACATCTTGAAGCATCTAGTAAGAATAGTAATTGGATTAACAATGCTTTATAACCACTAGGGTCTTGCTTCATCAAAGTTTTATCTCTGAAGCCAAATTACCAAGCTAAGGTCAAGCCTAGGGCATCAAGAGGATGAAACAAAGATTTCCAAGTATCTACATAAGTTTTCAAAAGCATATTCAAACTCTTGACTTCCTGTCTTAAGGCCTATGTGAATCAAATTGCAGGATATAACCCAACATTTATCCAAATAGTCCTAATACGAAAAAAACAAAATTAAACCTTACTTTTGCGTGGCTAGAATTATATTTGTCAGCTTATAATTCTTATTTTATATAGACTTATTTATAGCCTACGAATTCTTCTTTTCGAAATCTACGCCTGAAAAGGTCAACCAACAATTATGAATGGTAGAACCCTACGGTTAAAAACAATGACAGTTCTGGTTAAATTAGAGTTCAACCAGTCAATTGTTTCACGCAAAAACACTTTTCATGACAACCTGGTTTGTTACTGTTTCACGCAAAAACAGCGGTTGAGCTCAACCACACCGAGTGGTTGAGCTCAAACAGTCTCTTTGGTTGACGCGAAAAAAGGCCTTATGTACTTACTGCGCTAACCATTCTTTTGAGCACGGTAAGAAAATCACTTACTGCGGTTACTGCCGGCAGTAACTATTCTCGTTCCCAGCGGGTTGGGCAGTAACCATTTTCCCGCTAGGAACGGAAATAGTAACCATTCGGTTACTATAGAAAGTCCCTGGAACACACCCAAGGAAGACTAGAGCATAAGGAAGAAAGATCTGTTTCCAGAGAGATTTCAAATTCCAAAAATGTGTGACAAAAAAAACTTCCAGTGTAAGTGGCTAAGAATATCTCAGTTTAAAAAAAAATTATTTGTGGTCAGCAGCTTTTAGATGATTATTATTAAGGATGTAGATCTTCACCTCGCTTAGTGATCATAGAGCTTTAATTGTATGATAACTGCTAAATACAGTGATCATTGACTTCTTGTTCTGTTATTCTTGAAGCAAAAAATTAAGCTGTTTTGAACAAAGAGAAAACACAAAATTTCTCATGCCCTGCTAAAGGATTATCTCTAAGCAGAGTAACAGCTGATCAGCAGTTTTTTTATAGTTGTTTAATAAAGTGATTGTTAATATTTTAGTTGAGTGACTTGTTATCTCAGAAAGGAGTAAGGTTAGGAAAATGATATTTTCAGGGGTGGGTCTACAGGCTAAAGTATATCCTGGGAAGGAATTCTAGAGTACCCACCTCCACTCCTTCTCCCTCTAGAAAGCCCTGAAATTCACCTATCTGACAGGTTTGACAAGTTTAACAGGTTTGTCAAAATTGAAATTTTGACAAAACAACATTTTATCTTAAGTTTTAGTTACCAGTTGCTTTTTCTCTGCCTTTAATTCTGAAACTGCAATTCCTATTATGAGTAGAATTCTGAGCCATATCAATATTTTTTTTTCAAAATTAAGGAAATGTATTGGCATATCTTTGAAACCTTATAAATTTGGATTGAGCAGAGTTGTGAAGCTGAAAATAATTTTGTTGTACTTCATTCAACAGAAGATCTATTTTGTAAGATTTCACTTTTATAACACATATTTTGAAGGTCGGGGCCCTCTAAAGGGAGAAGGAATAGAGGTAGGTACTTCAAAGTACCTTCCAAGGACATACTTTAGCCTGTAGATGCATCCCTGAAAGTTTCATTTTCCTAACATTACCCCTTTCTGAGATAGCAAGAAGTCAATCAACTAGAATTTTACCAAATGATTTTCTTACAAATAAAATTGATCTACCCTAAATAGGGTGATAATCCTATCTTCAAGCAATCATCACATTAAAGCTGCAAACCCATTGTTAACATCACAATACAAATACGATGAAATAGCAGTATAATTGACTTAGTATCAGTGCTGTATTAGAATTTTAACCATGGTCTAGCTCCTTTAGAATTATGTTTGAGTAACCTGATGTAAGCTACCTCTTCCAATCAGGACAGGGCTTTAAACTAATTTCCCAGGGATGAAAAATATGGTAGCTTTTCCTTTAACTACATATATATATATATATATATATATATATATATATATATATATATATATATATATATATATAACTATATTGTGTATCAGACAAAAATTTATTTTTAAGCTTTTTGATCTAAATGATTTTTTTAAAACTTGGTCAACTATCAGAGACAGCACCTTACCCATTCTGTAAATTATACTAAACAAATCTGATAAATTCTAGTAGGATCCAATTTGGTGATATTTTGCTATGTACATTTATTCCATCTTTCATTTAAATTTGATACTCCTTTCACTAACTTCAACAAATCAACAAAAAATTCTACTTTTTGTGTATAAAACCCCCTCCTCTTTCCCTATTTGACCTAAGGTCAATGAAAAAGACTATAAAAGCATTAGCCTTTTTGACCTAGGGTCATAGTCTCAGAATCTCAATCAAACAGATGGATGGACAAATAGATATTGCAATGTCTGTGTTATCTATAGTTAACACATTTGATCCCAGAAAAGATTTAACAAATTTTATCATTGTCACATCAAATTTAGCATGCTGATGAACCTGATATTTGCCTTGTAGTCTCCTTTTTCAAATAATATTTATCAAAAATAAAAAAGTCTTTTATTTTTGCTGTGTAACATGTTTATGATTTTACACAATGTTGTATTTGAGTGTGGTGTGTGCTAGGATTAACAATGCTTATGACAGCAAAGGTCCTTCCATTTGTGGCCCAAGTATTGAATCCCTGACCCTAAACTCCTGAGCCAACTTCCATATTTGACATATGTGAAAGAATGTATTTAATTTTTTTGGCTCCTAAAAATGTAGTTGAAAATAGTCAGAGCTTTGGGGTGTGAATCCCCTTATTTGTCCTGTTGGAAGGAGGCTAGTGGTGTACTTGGAATTTTCATAGTTTCTTGTTAATCTTATAATCTCAATTTTTGCAATTTTCTTGTTTCTTTACCACATCAATGGTATTCTATGAACTTGTTCTTGTTCTTTGTAATATGCCTTTACTGTATTTGGGATATATCTGTAGGCTTCTCTTTGATACTCTACAATAGCATCCTTATTTAGATCAGGGTGCATGTAGCTTTTTCTAAATGTTGTCAAGTCACTTATACCAACTAATTATAGTTGATAAAAAAAATCCAAAGAAAGTGCCCATTGAAAAGAGCCCAAAAGTGAGATTGAATTTATCAAAGCTTGGAGGTTTGCCCCTTCAGTCTGTTGAAATAAAACAGATTTATAATTGAAGCTTTGTTCATTTCAATCCTAAGAGTGACCTACATTTGTGACAATTCATTAAATGATTGTAAAGGGATACTTGTATTTATTTATTTGTCTTGTTTGAATTCCAAATGATTTTTTTTAATTCTTTAAATTGATATAGATTCCTTACAAATTAATTAGTTGCACCACAGTTCCATTTGCAAGTTTTGACCTACTTTGTAACCCTTGGTCTCAAAATTGCATGTAAATTTATTGAAGCTAGGGAACATAGAACTCCTGTCTGTTTGAAGAAAATGGTTGGATGTAAGTTGGTTTAATTACACTAAAGTCCTAGGGCCATAGCAATTAAAACAAAACAATTAAGATTAACTATAAAATACTTGACATTACATAAGTATAACAGTCACAGAAAAAACCATTCACAAAATCTTACTTGTGTGCTCAGTTGCCAACCTGAGAAACTGCCTAAATTTTTAAACCTTGCAAAACATTCACCAGCCATCTCTCGTAACCCACACTCTTTTCTATACATCAACAATTCATTGAAAAGGAACAACTACCCTACTGATATTTCTTCATTTGTACTTAGGTTTAATAAGTTTAAAAGAAAGCTTATATGGCTTAGTCAGAAGCCCAGTAAAGGACCAGGTGGTCCTTTAGCCAGGAAGTGCAATAGGAAGCTACAGGCCAGCCATCTTGCGCTTTTGCATGCCCTTCCTGCTCACTGTCCCCACATTTCTTTAGGTAACCTTTTAAAGTTGGGCCAATTCTAGCTGAGCTAACTCACATCACTGATCCCTGTCCTAAAACAAATAAACTGGTAATGCCAGGAATTAAACCTGTGCCCTTTGGACAAAGGATTCTCAAGCTAGAGAGCCAGCCACTTAGGAAGGAACACAAATGTGACCACAGAAAACAATTGTTTGAAAAAAGAAAATATTTAAAAAAACTCAAGTCATAGTTGCTGCCCATAAACAATATGCATTTTATTTAGACAAATTAAATTTAAGACAGGCATCAACAAAACCCCATCGGGAATTGTATTTACTTAATATACAATAAGCAATATGAAAGCTTAGTTTTGTGATATTCTAGTCTTGAAATAATACAAAATAAGAAAAATTATATGTTCTATTTGTTTTCCACAAGCTCAATTGAGACTGCAATATGCCCATGGTGCCCTTATAATCTCTCTAAAATGCTTTAAACAGAAGGAATTGTAAAGACAATTGTTCTGATCAGAAAGAAAAATATTAACATAATCCTCTAAACTTGGAACTTTTTAAGACAGCTTCTTAGCAAAGCAAATGCAAAACAAAAGAATTCAGCTTAAAGGTGGTAAAATATAGGACAAATCTAATTGGTCCAAATAATCAAGGCCTATAAACACAACTGCCTTCTAATCTCAATTCTTTGTGTTTCTGATTTTTAGCAGCAGCTTTGTAATGGAAAATCTCAGTTCTATTAGCCTACTAGATGTGGTCTAGATGGTTCTGGAGACATTTACATTTTATTTTCTCTAGAGATATATTTAGTGCATAAGTGGATATGCACTATGTTACAAATCTAATGATCACCCAATTTGCATGACCACTAGATTTCAAAGGCCAGAGAAAATTCGATCCTTGAATCTAGTGATGACCTTTGATTTTGATTGCCATCATAAAAAAGTCATGTGCCTTACTTATTGTTAGGCATAGGCCTACCAAAGACTACAGTAAATGCTAAATATACCCAGTGTCTGACCTAAGCTATCCAAAATCAAAGTCTTGACAATTGTGCATGCATTATCTGTAAGAGAAAAAATAGCTCCTCCATCAGACAGAGCAAAAGAATGTCCAGTACTTTAATTTGCAGTAGTAGCAAAGTGATTAGGAGCTACATGTAAGCTGTTTTCAATCTGATGCAGTATTGCCAGATTGTCAATGCAGAAAAACGCCCTGAGGTTTTCAAAACAAGCCCCAAAAAATTTTACCGAAATAATCCACTTTTGAGATTTCACTATATAATGAGCGTGTCCGAAAGCTTGTTTCACGGAGAATGCTAGATCTGGATGCAACATTAACGCTGAATTTTCAGTCCGAAAGCTATTCTCGTCGTTTTTTCTTTAAACTTCAGAAAGAGTCGTAATTATGTTGATCTCCCCTCAACATTCGCAGGAAAGAAGAATAAACCTACCCGGCAGACGGGAATACTTGACATTTTTTGCTGCTTTTAAGTTTAAAATATAAAAGAATTACCTTAAGCTGTATTGCAGCTTAATATTTTGAACTCATTTTTTTGTGACGCTAATCCTTTGCATTGATTAATATTTTGAGCTTTTATGGTTATTTAAGACGTTAAGACTTTTCACTGAAAACCTTCTTTTTTTTTTCTTGTCAACTAGTTTTAATGGACGCATTTCTCAGCTAATTCTTAGTGCATTGACATCGTAATACAACAATAACAAAATTTCACGATTAACAGAAAACGCAATGAGATCTCTTCAATAAGTAAAATAATTTTAGTGAACAAAACAGAATTATGAACAAAACATCACAACTAGAAACACACAGGCTTAATTAATTCTTTGGATAGAGTAGTAAAATGCGAAAAAGAAAATAATTGAAGCTTGATACTCTGTAGCACAAAGAAAAAAAACTTCAAGAAAATCAAGGTAATTATTGAAAAGCTCTCAATACTTTTGGTACATTTTCTTAATATCTCAAACAAGAAAAATTATACATAAAAAGAAATAATTTTTGAGAAATGAGATATAATGTATAGCTTTTGACAAAAAAATGTGCTACAACAATTGAAATACCAATATATTGAACAAACACGAGGAACTTTTGATTTGGAAAAGCTAACTGCAAGCTACTAATTCAGCATCATCGCCTTAGGGAAAATATGCGTATCAAAAGCTGATTATTTTATAATACAGCATTTTGGTTTTTAGATGCAGCTTATCAGTCGATTTCTTTTACCAATTAGGCTCCAACCCGAAGATTCCTAGTTTTGGCTCCATTGAAGAAGCTCATTTTTATATGAATTTCATAGAACCTGAAGAATTCCGACATTTGTTTTTCTTTTTTAAAGAAACCGATGGTTGCTTATTCAATTCCTATTCGTACCTTGAGGTGCAAATTGAAAAAATTCTTATTAAAAATAATTTAGCATCTTATTTTCAACATTATTTGCTAGAATAATCAGGAAAATGTAGAATATTAAGCTTTATCGTTGGATTTTCAACATTCTTTTTCGGAAAGTCAGCAAAGTGTAAAATATAAAGCTCTTTCACTAGAATCTCAAAACTAATCGGTTGGACTTTCAAAAATTGCATGTTGGAAACTCAACAGAACATGGAATATTAAGCTCTTTTGCTGGAATTTAAACGTTTGTGATTGGAAAGTTAACAGATCATTGAAGATCCCACTCATTTGTTCGATTTTAAACCTCTGTTGAAAACTCAACAAGAAACTTTATTTTTGTTTCAGCAGTTGAAATTTCACCGCATTTTCTTGTTGGAAATCCAAATTTTTTTTAAAGTGTACTCTTTAGAATACTTCTAGAGGTCTAGATACTTCTAGAAGTTAGAAAAGAACACCAGGTTAAAAACAGCATCAGAAGAAAAGAAAACGAATAAAGAGCCAGTTCTGCGATTCTATAGTGATACCAGTATGTCATCACGATCATTGTTAAAATTCCTATCTGTGGTTGCAATGCAACCCCCAAGCCTATAGATTTCATTGTTGAACTGCAACATTTTTTTAGTAGGCTAAAACTGCGAACAGCGAATGCCACACACTGACAACCATAACCGAAATACTACTTTTAAATTCAGAATAGGCAAGGACATTCGATTCCAAAGTTCGTTCTTCACAATATCCATCATAGAAAATAACCTTTCAACTGCAGCATTGCCTATTGGTAGGCTGAGGAGGGTCACCGCCCACCTCGTTAAGCCACGAAATGGAGGGAGAGCAACTGGATCAGGATGGTGCAGTGCCTTGACCCAGAATTCATAAGAGTCAATCGAAATTTCTCCACCACAAGCTGACGCCCAGTCAACTACCAAGAGGTTTCTCCACTGACTCCCTAAATCGCTTATATTAAGCACTGGAATAACATCAAAAGGCAAATCACTAAATTGAGGATGTACCTGCAATAAACAAATGGTGGAAGAAAGCACTTTCATTTTCAGCCGAGAATCAAGAGATGGGGGCAAGCGCTTTTAAACTGCTCTAGCAGTTGCCTTGAGAAATTTAGGCAAGGCAACTTTACTTCTTCCTTTTGATGACTGGTTATGTTAGATCTTTCAAGCTCTAAAAGGAACTCGTATTCGTAGTCAACATGGGCTGTAGGAAGGTAATAAATTTTGAAATCCATATTCACTGTTAATGACACTGCAGACGTGCGCAATATTCTCCACAGAAGACTTAATACAAACTCTTTTAGCTCTTCAAATAGGCGACAGTAATCTGCGTTAGTCTGTTGGAAAAGGAGGTTAACTCTCTGGAATTCGGCCAATAATGACTTCAAGAAAACAATATATACCTTATTTCGTTCATCCAGGTACATACCATGGAGCATTCGGGCAGTGTAGCAACGTAGGTTTTCCTGTGCTAATCGAAAGTGTGCTAACAGCTCAGAACACTGCTCGAGTCTGCGGACGACTGCTCTATATCGAGACAGCCAACGAGTATTGGAAGGAGCAATAATTTTCAACGGGGTATTCCCATCGTTTGTGAGCTTGAACATTTGCTGGTATGCCTCTCTTTGTAGCGGACTAACTTTAAACCACTTTTAAGTATCTGAGAGTATAAACTCCAAATTGCTTGGAAGCTCTCCGACAGCCTCGGAAGCACAAAAATGTAGGGAGTGACATACACATTTGAAGAGTTGGAGCTGAGGCAACCCGTCATCTCGTAATAATGTGAACAGCGAATGGTTCCCACCACACATGCTGTTTGCTCCATATGTCCCGATACCTATCAGATTTTTTAGAGGAATTCCACATGAAACTAAGAAGTCTATCAGTTCTCGATGTAAAATCACAAAAGTGATCGAAGATACTTCGACCATGCCCAAAGTGGCACAAAGAACTTTGTTCATCTTGGGTTTATATTATCTCACACAAATACACATAAATTTTATGGTGCCAACATCAGTCGATTCATCCAGAATAAGGGAATACCCGCTGTCAGCAATATCAGCGACAATCTTTTGGAGACTTTCTGGTCCAAGAACCTTCTTGATAAGACCTGAAAATTTTGTTCTCTTCAGTTTCGTTGCCACGGAAACTGGTCCAGGAAAAGCACTCATGAGAATGGTGGATTGGTGCTCAATAGTTATAATTGACAAATGACCTGCGACATGTTTTGCCAAAATCACTTCAAAGTGTCAGACGGGTTAATATGCAAAGTCTCAAATATATCCTGTACCGCTTTCGACAGTCATTCACTTTTAAAAGTGAGAAATAATTTGGAAGAAGACTAAACTGACTTGTCGCGCGAGCTTTTGATAAGCGTCTGACGTAAGGGTAAAAGCGCCCTACAGACTCAGCTTGAGGAAAGCCTCATATTTTCAGGTATTTGCTTTGAATAAAAAGCTTTGAGATTGTAACATCCAGTTTGTGATTTTTTTTAACTTCAATCGTTTGAGCTGACAAACCACAGAGACAAGCTACTAGTTCTGCATGTAATAAGGCCCTGGATATTTAATGAAACTTGAGGGTACGTGGATCTTTTTGGCCTTCAGGTAACTATCTGCCTCCTTACACTCTATCTCCTCGTACATATACTATAAAAGTAACTGCATGTAAGTTCTGCATGTAATGAGGTCCTGGATGTGTAATGAAACTTGAGTGCACGTGGATCTTTTCGGCCTTCTGGTAACTATCTGCCTCTTTACACTCTATCTCCTCGTACATATACTATAAAAGTGTCAAAAAAGAGGATTGAAATTGAAACATAATTTCATGAAACCTGTATTAACTCAGAAGAACGCTAATAGATAATCAGCCTAGAAAGGATAAGCACTGAGATTTTGTATTTTAATTCTCTATGGCGCTTGTTCAGTGTATTGAAGGTTTGCAAATATAGAAATATTTACAATTTACAAAAATAACCTTGAACCTTGTAATGCAAGTGGACATAAAATGCTGACGAAAAATTGTTACAAACTAAATCATAGATGACAAGAAGCAGATTCAAAATGACTGAGGACAAAATTAGGACTGCAAAGTATTCTTTTGTAACATTTTGAATGTTCCATGCTTGGGGGTTATGAAGTCCATCTTCACCTGTTTCAGACACAATTTGAAGATAAAAGTATTTGGCGTCTTACCTTTATCCATGTTTTGTCGATGAAACGTTTCTATTCAATAGCTGTAACTAGTAAAGTTCTTTGTGATTCACTTTACTTATTTTCTTCTTCTTCTTTAGTGAATCATAGGCAATAGTTAAACTTTTCCTTAAATTCGTTCGCTTTCTTTCCTCGAAAGTTTTGTAAAAGAATGAGCTTGAACTCGAAAAAAATATTATTCTTTGGAATAGAAAAAGCCCAAAACAAGCCAAATTAAAAAAAGAAATAAGCCCAGTTTCCCGCCCCAAGCCTGCAAAAAAACATGCCCGCCCCAGCCCAGAGTAATAAGCCATTGGGGCTTGAAACTAGCCAATCTGGCAACACTGATCTGATGGTTGATTTCTGTTTTTTCTCCTACTACTGAGTTGCTGTTGAGTAGGGATTTGAAAAGAACAAATTCTTCAAAGAACAAAATCTTCAAAGAAAAATGACAAAAACAGTTTTCGGATTGAGTATTCAGAATTAACCCTGCATCCGGATGCAGCATTCTTTGTGAAATAAGATTTCGGACACGGTCAATATAGGCTATTTTACATGTGAAAAATATTGTTATTCTCATAGTTATTCATGCCGTTTCAAGTGACACTTGGCCAGATAAGTATTTGCTGTTATCTTTTAGGGGTTAAACCCAGATAAGTCGAAATTCCACTGGACAAGTAAAAGAACACGGGGTTACGTTTATGACCAATGTTGTCTGGAAAAGCAAGAAAAAAGTCTTTTTCCATACGAATAGTCACCGAAACAACACGAAAGGTCAAACTAGTGGCATATAGCACTTGTATATTGAATGCATCCATATCTATCAAGAAAAGCCAATTGAATAGTGGCACTTGTGTCAGTCAATTGGTTGAGAATTATTATTTATCAGGAAGCAGCACTTTCACCTTAATTACATAAGTCAAAATTAGGCCTCCAGAAGGTCAAATCAGTTAATTCAAAAATTCAACAACAGTCTGGAAAACGTAGACAAGGGAAATTTTGGATCTAATTTTAATTTTTAAGATATTTTTATCGTCAGTCAACTATGACTGCTCAAAATTATAATAAAGAATAGCTCTCCATTATTAAGTGAAAATAAGGTACAAAACCGATGAAGGTAAAAAGAAAGAAAAAACACTTTCTCCTTTAGTATAGGAAGCTTTTTTCTTTATGGAACATATTCTTCTGCCACCTTTTTCAACCCCAAATCTTCAGTCATAATTCTTTGTACTAAACACTATGTACTACCAGATTTCTTCTGCAACTTTGTCGACTGTCAGCTGGTTTATCTTCCAGGAGGACTTCACAAATTTCTTAAACACCTTTGTTGTTTCAGCCCATTGATGAATTTGCAGAGTCTTTGGCATTTCAATAACCAATCAATCAATTGTCAGTTGACATTTTTTAAATAGGATAACCACTGAAAAACTTATTCTCGTATTCTCATGAACATAATCATACAAGCGGTTAAACTTTGCCTACGTTAATGAATGCTGTCAAGTAAAGTTCAATACTATATCATAACTTTTATTTAATCTATCAGTTCAAACTTTAGACTCAACAGAGTTATGCCTTTCAGTCCTTAGAGAAATTCAAGGAACAAACCATTTCAGATTTAATTCATCTGTTCAAACCTTCTAATCAATTGAGTTTAAAGCTATGCATTCTTGGGAAAACTAATTGAATAAACCACGTCAAATTTAATCTGATCAGTTCAAACTTTATGCTGAACAGAGTTAAACATTCTAGTTTCAACCTAAATAAATAATTTATTCATAGAATTGTCATGGGTTTAAAGAATATTAAGTACTCATGCAAGTTTGCAATGTCATTTTAAAACATGTAAAAAAAAGATGAAAATTTTCCAAGTACCAAAAACAAAGTTGAAAAAAATTTTAAGTTAAAAAGAGGAAAAATTTACAAACTTCAAAAATAATTTGTATGTTCGAAAAAGATGGGGGGGGGGTGGTAAAAAATTTGGAGACGGGCATTGGGGGTCCAAGGAGGTGGAACATGAATGACCATGAGTTCTCCCTAAAAAGTGTTGATATAAGCACTCATTCTCATGAATATGATCATGCAAGTGGTTAAACTATGCCTACATTAATGTATGCTGCCAAGTGAAGGTCAATACTATATCATAAATTCTATTAGTCCAATTTGCAATCAAATAAAATGGTTAACTTAAGTGGTCATTCCTTTGATTATGCCGATTTCTGCCACTCCACTTGTCATACAAATTGGTTTACTAAAGTGGTCAATCTTCTTAATCAGTGAAGGTTGAAAATATGTTAATCAAGTTCAGACAGGTAGATGTAAATGAGGTGCCGTCTGGAATATGCTAATGATGTATCCTCTTTAGTGTGCTGATGGGGAAGTTTATGACCGGATCTAGTTGCTTGGTAAACCGGTTATGCAAATTATGTTCTAATACGGTAATAAAAATGATGTACGCAGGGCTCAACAATGTCATCACTACTGACACTGTAGAAACGGCACCAAAACAACCATCTCCTTAACCAGAGAAAGAAACTATAGGTGTTCGGTATGAAGAACTTCAATATCTTTCACATTAAATTTTCCACCAACGTGAAAGCTTCAAATTAAACCTTATATTTTATTAAATTAGTCAAAAATAAAATACTGGTAAGAACAAAGAAATAAAATTAGTAAATAACATTTTGATTGGTTTTTATAGCCCATTAACAACTAGCCTCATCTGACAAAATTATTTAACTCAGTTTAAGAAAATGGTAAGCCAAAAATGAGTAGAAGTAAATAGAAGAAATTACAATTCCTAACCAATTCAAACTCAAAATGAGCAAAAATTAACCAGAGAAGGGCTAACCACCACCATGCCTTCTCAAGACCAGAAGATAATTTGCACTTTACTGAAAACAATATACGTTTTAAATGTTTTCACTTTTTTTACTTTAATAAATAAGAAATATTAAGACTTGAAGAAATAAATATCAGAATAAAAGCTGGTCACCATTAAATGTATTTGATACACATTTAGATGTAACTTTTGATGATCAACTTTTGAATGTAAAATACGAGTGACAATGGTCTGGTGTAACACCCCCTTTTAAAGACAAAATTAAGGCAAAATTATTGGCTCTTATTCAGCTTTATTGGTTCTCACAAAGATTTTGGAAATTTAACACACGGTACTTTCCCTTCTCAGCCAATATAAAAATTAGTGCACAGTAATTAAATATTTTTGTAGTACATAAAGTAAAAAGTTTTCGAAAATGAAATTTATTTGGAAAATGGGACTGTTAATTGCAGGATTGAGAGCAATTTTTCCGTCTAGAAATGTTGTCCTTTACCCCAATATTATTATTATTATTATTTTTTATGTTCTTTGAACAAGCCTGTATTTTTATTGGACATGAAAATAAAAACTAACCCACCTAATGTTTGAAAAGATCATCGTATCGACCCTAATTATCGTAGACAGACGCAGGGGCAGATCCAGGGAACCACGGGCACCATCCTCTATTTTGTACCCTTATTTGTTTTTGCTCTGTTTTTAATCCTTTTAAAATAAAAAAAAAATAATTATACTTGTTAAGTACAGCGATCACACTTAAGAATTATGATCTGTTTAAAACTGATTTTTCTGTCCATTTATTTATGGGTACTCGGAAATAATCAGTTTGGCTTGAGCGAAACAAACTACCATGCAGGTAAATTTTAATTAAATATTTAATATAATATATTAACTATTTAATATAATTTGTTCTGGGTGGACTGCTTTCCTTAATTTTCAGTTGTATTTGCTATAATTTTGTTGCTTAAGTATTACCTGGCCTACGAGAAAAATATAGGAATGGTAAATTTTAAGAAACATATTTTTATGGCACTTGGTATTAACCAAGTGACATATAGCAATCGCCAATTCTGTTGGTCTGTTGGTCTGTCGGTCCCAGTCTCGCCTCTTTAGGCACTTCCCAATTTGACCATCTGGGGGGGAGAGTGGGGGCCGGTTAATTCGTAAAAAATAGAAAAAATGAATTATTTTTAACTTATGAGCGGGTGATTGGATCTTAATGAAATTTGATGTTTGAAATGATATTGTGTCTCAGAGCTCTTATTTTAAATCCCGACCGGATCTGATAATATTGGGGGGAGTTGCAGGGGGGAAACCTAAAATCTTGGAAAACACTTGGAGTGGAGGGATCGGGATGAAACTTGATGGGAAAAATAAGCACAAGTCCCAGATACATTATTGACATAATTGGAACGGATTCGCTCTCTTTGGGGTAGTTGGGGGGGGGGGGGGGTAACTGAAAAATTAGGAAAAGTAAGGTACTTTTAACTTACGAACGGGTGATCGGATCTCAATGAAACTTGATGTTTAGAAGGATATTGTGTCTTAGAGCTCTTGTTTTAAAGCTTGACCGGATCTGGTGACATTGGGGGGGGGGGGGTTGGGAGGGGGAAACTTAAAACTTGGAAAACACTTAGAGTGGAGGGATCGGAATGAAACTTGGTGGGAAAAATAAACACAAGTCCTAGATACATGATTGACATAAACAGAACGGATCCGCTCTCTTTGGGGTAGTTGGGGGGGGCTTATTTCTGAAAAATTAAAAAAAATGTGGTATTTTTAACTTATGAACAGGTGATCGGATCTCAATGAAATTTAATATTTAGAAGATCATCGTGTCTCAAAGCAATTATTTTAAATCGTGACCGGATCTGGTGACATTGGGGGAAGTTTGGGGGGGGGAACCTAAAATCATGGGAAACGCTTAGAATGGAGGGATCGGGATGAAATTTGGTGGGGAAAATAATCAGAAGTCTTACATACATGATTTACATAATTGGAATGGATCCGCTCTATTGGGGGGGGGGTTAATTCTGAAAAATAAGAAAAAATGACGTAGTTTTAACTTACGAAGGAGTGATCGGATCTTCGTGAAACTTCATATTTAGAAGGACCTCGTATATCAGATCTCTTATTTTAAGTCTCAACCGGATCAAGCGTAATTTGGGGGGGGCAGTTGGGGGGGGGCGGAAATCTTAGAAAATACTTAAAGCGGTGAGATCAGGATGAAATTGGATGGGAAGAAGAGAAACCTGTCTAAGATACGTGACTGGCATAACCGGACCGGATCTGATCTCTTTGGTGGAATTTGGGGGGGGGGGTTGGTAATTTGAGGTATTTGTAACTTAGGAAAGGGTGACCAGATCTCAATGAAATTTGATATTTAGAAGGATCTTGTGCTTTAAAGTTCTAATTTTAAATTCCGACTAGATCCTGTGACACTGGGGGGAGTTGGAGGGGGAAACTGGAATTTTCACAAAACGTGAAAATTGGGGTATTTTTATTTTACGAATAGATGATCGGATCTTAATGAAATTTGATTTTTAGAAGGAATTCATGTCTCAGAGCTCTTATTTCAAATCCCGACCAGATCTTTTGATATTGGGGGGGAGTTGGAGGGGGAAATCTTGGAAAAACACTTGGAGTGGAGGAATCGGGATGAAGCTTGGTGGATAGAATAAACAAATGTCCTTGATACGTGATTGACATAATCGTAATGGATTCGCTCTCTTTGGGGAAGTTGGGGGGAGCGGTTCAGTGATTTGGTGAGTTTGGTGCTTCTGGGCGTGTTAAGACGATGAAAATTGGTAGGCGTGTCAGGGAGCTGCACAATTTGACTTGATAAAGTCGTTTTCCCAGATTCGACCATCTGGGAGGCTAATGGGAGAGGAAAAATTAGAAAAAAATAGGTATTTATAACTTACGAGTGGGTGATCAGATCTTAATGAATTTTGATATTTAGAAGGACATCATGACTCAGAGCTCTTATTTTAAATCCTGACCGGCATTAAGCCTCTTATTTTCCTTTTTAAATCAATCTATTGATTCATAGAATTTTGTTAGAGCTCATACCATATGATCTCTTGGCTCTTAGCTCTTCTCGCCTCGTCACAAGTGCCATATGAGCTCTTAGCTCTTGTTATCTCTTGAATGTACAAAAATGTATCGTAAAACACACATGAAGAAAAAGGCACAACAATAAATGTAGCCTCTTTGCTTGGGCGAATCCTTTTTATATTCTGACTGACCATGACAACTCACAACTGGAGAAAAACCTACAAGAAATGGCTGGTCAATGGCTGGGAAAGAATACCAGGCAGCCCTGTTTTCCGGGTGCCTTAATTTTGGGTGTGTCACTGTCTTGCTGAAATGTCCTGTCTGGCCTACTCAAATGTTTTATTCGCTCATGACGTAAAAGATTATCATAGAAAAAGGGGAAAAGAAGAAACAAGCTAAGAGGAACTTATAAAAGAGCAAAATATATTAAGCTATCAATTAAGGCCCGCACCCAAACAATGACTTTAGACAGGAAAAAATAAATAATGAGAAAAGGAAAATTATCTAATAATCAAGACCAGGGGTCCAAAAGCTGTTTATTGTTCCAATGATAATTAATGTTTATTGTTTTTTTTTGTTTTAATGCAATAACATGTGTATTTCATAATGACTTTTCTTTCTGACTTATATTATATATGACTTATATTTTACGTTACTCTGCATTACCGTTTCTGATGCTCATTTTTGGTTTTCAAACATGTAAATAAATATTTTTCTTCAAAGAATAAAGTATGGTAATACCTAAATAAGCTAATGGAAGCATATGTTCTTCACCTTAGATGTCTACTCTTCGTACATTTAAAAGAAATACCTTGTTTGTTTAGTCACTGGAAAGAAGAATAAAGATCCCTCCCTTGATTTTGAAATCTCTCTTTTGCGCCCCTTAAGCATTTTTGTGAGTTTGTTTCACTGGACATGAATAAAGACTTAATTACTATGAACTTAAGTATCCATTTAATTTCAGTTCTTACTACATATACTGAAATAACTTTTGGTAGACTCATTAGTAGTTGTACTAAAATAATTTTTTTTCGGGGATTGCATTTAAAACTGTCTTGCATTACCAATTTATAACAATCGATAATTTAACTAGCCAATTTAGAGAATACGACGCCACTTTTATTGACATTTTTTCGTGCAGTTTTCAAACACTGGGCTCTGTCTTGGACTAAATTTGAAACATATAATCGACACTTCTGGATTAGATTTCCGTACAAGATCTATGAAACCATTATCTGCGCTTCGAACTGAAGTTGTGCGAAGACAAAGGATGCATTATAAAATTTTAGGCTATAGTAACTTAAAATTAGCTACAGAAGCTCCTTAGCGTTGACATTACACCAGGAATAGATGTGAAGTTACTAAGGCCTTATTTGGTTTGCAAGGGTGTAAGGCTCATAAGTCTCAGTTGCATCCATCTCTCTTACACTCTTGTAATATTTTGTAGCTGCTTTATTATAATAGGATATTAATTAAAAATATGAATATATCTAAACTTTAAAAATTTTGTTTTTAATAAACACTAACTAGTATTATACTTTAACAATAAAATTTTGAGAACTACTTAAAACTTTCTAAAAGATTTACTTATTCTATTCCTTGAGGTACTTTGCTTCACTTTATCCACTTTTCACCCATAATGGACAAATATATAACCCAAATTAATTGTACCATTGTATTATTTATTGGCGCCGCTCATTTCATCTGATTAATTTATCAACAAACATTAAAAGAAGCAATGATCAAAGATCACCCTATCGAAAAAATAAGGAGTGTATATAATTTTGGCTAAAAATTTGCCCTTTAGGGGAGGGGAGTAAAAAAAAAAAATGCAAAAACTTTAGGGAGTGTCATTAGTAAACATTTCAAAATCCTTCAAAGTATTTTTTTCTGAACTTTACACGGTTTTCTCTATATGTGGTTATGTAGATAAACAACGCTGACAGGTAGTAATACTGATGATTATAATAATGGAGGGTTACTTCATTTAAGGTGTTTTTAAACTATCGTTAGTAGCAGTTACTGAAATAGCAAATTTGAAGCTACTTTTCTGTCGTTCCAGCAATTATGACAACTGTAGCTGGATCAACTTCAAAAAGGGATTTTTAATGATTTTCAATTAAAAATTATAATTCAAGGAACAATAATTTGAAAATTGAATTACCTACATAGAAAAACTTCAACGTTTTTAGTGTTATTTAGAAATCTTGCTACAGTGCCGTATATTTAGTCATTTTAGTTTCTTTTACATTTAAGTGAGGTTTAGTTGTAGCACCTGACCATGGCCTACTTTCGGAAGCTTTTGAAAGTTCTCTAGGATGTAACCCAAGAATAAAGATTTTCATAAAATGCATATGGGACAAGTAAGGATTGCTTGTGAATTTTAAGTCTGTTCCCAGGAGAAAACAACGTTTTGAATTATTTTGTTTGTAAGAAGAAGGAAAAAAGAAAATCCCCGGCCTCGTAGTTTCTTTTAGTGTTTTCATCAGTAAAAAATGGAATTTTACGCTAAAAATGTGCAAAAGAATTTCTCGTGTAACAGGTTCTTCTGCCAAACTGGCATACTTCAAAAGTTGACAACGCTGAATCCAATATTAATTATGTTTAAAATACTGTAACGTGTTATCGTAAATCTATTTTTGTATTTCCCTTTTTTTCTTGACATTTATAACCTTGAAAATGCTGTTGTTGCAAACCACTTATGATGCGAGCATTGAAAATGATTTAGTATCTGGAGTTTTGACTCCAGAGAATATCTTAGCTTCAGAGGATGTCAAAAGAATGAATTATTTTACAAAAGAAATCAGTCCAGTCATGACTGGATTAGGCGACTAAAGACACGTTCCATGTCCCATTTTATGCCATTGTATTTGTTTGCTACATATATTTTGTATTTATTGTAAATGTTTGTTACATTCAGAGATAATTCTATCATAGGCTATGCATAGAGACAAGTTGAATATTCTAGGTGACTGGATGCCTGTCTTTATTCTCTTTATAAACATTGCATGAATAATCATCTCACATATAAATCCAATTCAAGCCCTCATATAGACCCTAAGGTGATAGGTAATTCTAAAAATTTTACTGAAATCAACCTCAACAGGATTATTTTTTGAGTATAGAGCTCAGCAGACCTGACTTAAACAAACAACAACAAAACATGATAACTATCCTACTTTTGTTGTCACTGCTCTTGTCAAGTTTAGATATGAGTAGAGTGTCAATTTAGGGTGCATTAATGACTTTTAATTTGCCTTCTGAGTGAAATGATGATCATATTTAGAAACAGCATAAAAACAGACATCCAGTAGCCTAATATGCTCACTGGCAAATCTGTACTTTTTCATATAATTTAGCTAGGAGGAAAGTGAACACATAATTTGATTCTTTTTTTTCTGCTCTTTCCAAATATAGGCCCTAATTAGCAATTATAGGGTGAATTCTTTTTTATGCCCTCAAAGGGACTTAATATTGCTCTTTTTAACAAAAAGTTCAGAAGTACATTTATAGAAAATATTATATAATGAGAAAAAACTGCCATTTATAGCTGATTTAGAAAAGATAATTATTAATTTGATTAGTTTTAGTAGTAAAATGTTGTTTCAATATCAAATTTATACTTGTTTAAAAAACCTAAACCCAGTGATTGTTCTAGGCCAGTGGGGCTAGTAACCCCCCACCCTCCTGCAGTCTTTCTGACATCAAATTACCTTCATTTTATATAAAAGGTATACCTATTGTATAGCTTGCCACCCAGATTATGAACCTAAAACAGCTAGTACTGAAATCCCTCTAAAATGTTGGGATATATGTTGAAAGCAGTCTTCAGGTAAGCATTTTGATTCCTTCTTCCCACTGCTGTGTTTGGGCTGAGAATGTCTAGGTTAGATTACATTGTAGTAACTCAACAATATCACTCGGAGTGGTTTATTGTATTCCTAATACTCCCTCTTGCTTTGAATCTGAATCAATCAATTTATTTATAACCCATCTACAAAAAGAGGGCAGAACGCCCCTTAAGATGGAGTAATAAGAGAAAAAAAAAGGTACAAATAGATACAAATCAACACAATCAAACAATTAAATAAGTAATGCTGACCATGGGTGAGACACTATCGACATAGAAGAACAAAAATCATGAAGCCTTTTATCAATAATAGATGTAGGAGAAACTAGGCGGAATTTGTTCACTAAGTAACTATTTCTAGTCCAAGGAGGGTAACTGAGAAGGAATTTAGCATAACAAAAATATACTCTATGAATAGATAGTTTCTGAGGTTCACTAAAAAACTGCCAAACCGGACAAAGAGAAAGGAGATGAGGTACAACTAGGCTATTATAAATTTTCACAAGATTTAATTTGTCAATATGTTTAATCTTAGATGCAGTTGAAGCATAAGCAATTCTCAGTTTTTTCTTCAAAAGTTCAAGGGATAAATTCACAGTTTCTTTCATATTTTTTCCAATAGGCATTCCAAGGTAAACTAATTTTTGAGAAAGGGGGACATGAACATTAGCTAAAAATAATAAAATAGGGCCATTTGTCTCTTTAAAATTGAAAGCTACAACAGCAGTTTTATCAACATTGAAAGAAAGCCCAATATTTTTATATCCATTATAAAGCTGATTAAATGCGTTTTCACATCCACTAAAAACATGGCTTAGATTCAAAACATCATCTGCAAAAGTTATTAAAGACAAGTTAAATCCATGGTGAATACAACTAAAATTAACAGAATTTTGGGCATTTAAAACAGAGTTATTAAATAAAGAAGGTGAGGTAAGGCCACCTTGACGGACTCCTTTCAAAATATCAAAAAGGGAAGATCCCCCCTTTAACTTTGCCTTAAGGTGATGGTACATATACAGAAGGCACTTCACTATACAAAAATTTATCCCTCTTTTATATGCTTCAAATAAAACTTGGGAAAAAATGCAAGAGTCAAAAGCACAAGCGACATCTAAAGCACAAAGGATAATATGGGATCTACTTCTTTCTGCATCAGCAAGAACATTCATTAAAGCAAAAAGGGCATGCTCCCGGCTAATACCTTTTTGGTAACCAAACTGTTGGGGTGGGACATAACATTTAGAAACAATTTCATCCAAAATAACTGACTCAAACAATTTAAAAATAGTACAAGAAACTGTTATAGATTGGAACAAATCACTCAAAGTAAAATCCTTTTTGCCTTTTTTTGGGATAGGGGTTATTTGACCAACTGTAAATTGATAAGGAACAACTCCATTTTCAATAGACATTTGAAAAAGTAGAGATAAATGATTAAAAAGAAGAGCACTTGCATGATCAAAAAATCTGGCAGTAATTCCATCAACTCCTGCGGAATTTCTTTTCTTTAGTTTTTGACAATAAAACAATACATCACTTGGCTTAATTATAAATGTTGAAGGTTCGTGTTTTTTCAGACAAGCACTTAATTCTTTTTCACATTTTGACTCAAGAGCAGGATTGGGAGAAGAAAACTCATGCTTATAATAATTTATCCACTCAGGCTCAGGAGTATTATTTGCACTAATGTGTTCACAAGGGCATTAAAATTTTTTCCAGAGCTTCGCTCTTCAATTTTATGAGCGTTTTTCTCAATATCAACCTTATGTTTTATTAACACTTTAGCAAAAAACGTTTAGAACATAGCCGCAGGCCATTTATAGTCCCAGACTTAGGCCTGCCGCAATCCCCTCCAAATATTCAGTCACATTTTAGAAGACTCACACGCAGAAATAAGGGAAGGGTTTTTTGACCAACCCTGAACTTGAGAGCCTTTCCTAATATGCTTGCACGGGACAGCTGAAGCTTCAGCACATTTTAATGCATGGTTAATTTCAGCTAGATAGGTGGTAAGTCCAATGGCTATTTCTTTTTCACTAAGGCCAGAGTGCATGCACAACAAATGAAAGGGTACCTTTGTTTTATTTAATATTCTGTCACATTCAAAACAAAACATCTTGCGGTTAATTTCTTTCCAGTCTTTTATATAAAACCACTTTTTATCTGGCTGTTTAGGGGCATGAAATGAAGCATTTGTTTTCAACTTTATTGGAAGGTGATCTGAATAAAAGCCATCACAAATTACCCTGACAGTTTCACAGGGGAAAGATGCAATAAAATAATCAAGGTTAGAAGTTGCTGACAGGACACCAATAAACGTGAAAGTTTCTGTTTTGTCAGCAACTGAGTAGAAAGGGGGGAGGGAATTCAGAAGGAGTTGGGTTCTTGGCGATGAACTGTCTGTTAAGTCACAATTAAAGTCTCTTGCAATCAAAACTCGAGCATTTGGATGCTTTGAAACTCCCTTCACAAAACTCGCTAGCTTTTTGCAAGCATTTATGAATTTATTCTCTGATTGCAAAGAGCAGTAATTAGTTGGCAGGTAAACGTTTATACAGATTAGGTCCGAAAATTCGGCAGCAATGAAATGGTCATTCGACTCAAGGAGATTGATGGGAAATTGTGAAATAATAGCTAATCCACCTGAAGGTCGGCCACGGCTCTTATTCATTTTCGCTGGGTGAAATAAGAGATAAGAATTATGTGAAATGCTGAGTAAATTTTTCCTTTCATGAGACAAAAAATGTTCTTGCAGTTCATTTGTACTTAAAAGTTCAGAGAGGACTAGGCCTTTGTCAACCACTTTGCCATTGATATTCCATGATAAGAGACTTAAGGCTCGAGCCATTATGCTGACTTAACTTTACTTAAAAGTCCTTGGGCGACTGGACATTTGAAGCTGTAACAGGGATGATCCTGTGATTTGCACAATGTACACTTCTTGGGCCTTTGACAAGGAGATGTTTTGGAGCTTGAATGACCATGGTCACTGCAGACTGCACAAATAGCTTCAATCTTCCTAATTATGATTGGGTTGATGGTTCTGGTTTTTCAGCTGAAGAACAAGAATCTCCATTTCTTACTTGTCTGTATGAACATTTGCTGTTCCAAACTGTTGACCAACCTACACAGTGCAGAGATGGCCAAATATGTAACATACTGGACCTAATTATTCTTAATAATCCAGATTTGCGGACTAAAAATGAATTTCTTACCCCTATTGGTAACTGTGATCATGCTGCTATCCTCACAGAATTGTGCTTGGCTACTGCCCAACCTCTTCCTAAACACATAAAGTTATTGATTACAAGTATATCTCTGAGAGACTGGCTGACTTTGATTGGGATACCATATTCACTTCAGACATCAAAGAATTTTGGCAGAAATTCAAAGCCGTTTTGCTAGTTTTTGAAAAAGCTCACACTAGAACATTTTGGAAGGGGCAAAAACACTACCCTTTATGACTCATCTAACTAGCAAACTACTGAACAGGAAGAATTAAACCTAGAAACACTTTAAAAAAAGGAAACAGCTGCAAACTATCAGACATATCAAAAGGCATGGAATGAGGCCACCAATTCCATCAAACAACTAAAGAAAGGTTAGCTGAAAATATAAAAAATAACCCCTAGCTGTTTTGGCAGTATGCTTCTGTTAAATGTTGAAATAGGCACTCTGTCCCTGATTTGACTCATCATGGTCAGACAGTTTCAGACCTGGCTATTAAAGCTGAGATCCTGAATAACAAATTTGCATCAGCTTTCACACCAGAAACTGCTAGTCAGTTCCCAGCTCCTCCCTCATACTGTTACTCAACCAATGCCACCTCTTAAGCTGACTGAGGAGTCTGTTTTGAAACAGCTAGCTTTGTTGGATGTAAATAAATCTGCAGGGCCAGATGGCCTCCACCCCTGTCTTTTGCTTGAGTGCAGAACAGAAATAGTATACGCACTCTCAAAACTCATTAGACTATCTCTGGATAGCTCAAAGCTTCCTGCAGAATGGAAAGTGGCACATATTGCCCCTATTCACAAAAAGCGAAAGAAAGATTCTGAAGGAAACTACCAGCCTGTTAGTATTACCTCTGTTGTTGTTAAGCTTCTTGAACATATTGTCAACAAAGCTGTTATTGAGCATCTTGATCAGAATCATTTTCTCAACAGCTCTCAACATTGTTTCCAAAGCAAAGATCAGTTGACACTAATCCATCAAGTCATATGACTATATTACAAAACTACTGGAATTGGGAATCCCTGTTAACATGATCCTTCTTGATTTTTCAAAAGCATTTGACAAAGTCTGTCATAAGAGACCTGAGCTTAAGCTACAATCTATTGGTTTGGAGGAAAAAATCCTTAATTGGATTCTGGATTTCTTGAGAAATTGTGTTCAGCATGTAAGACTATTTGATTCAGATGGCAATCCTATCCTCCCCTCCTCTCAGATTGTTATCATTGGAGTTACACAGGGTAGTGTGCTTGGCCCCACCATGTTCAATATTTTCATAAATGATGCTCCTCTAGTGCTTAAAAGCAGGATGATGCTATATGCTGATAATTTCATGGTAATTGGTCCACCAAGCACTCTTGAGGATACTTCCCAACTTTAGAAAGACCTTGATCTCCTTAACATGTGGGAAAATCTTGGATACACACTTTCAGTGTGTCAAAATGCCATGTTTTACACTTTGAACACAAGCTTATCAATACAACTTACTCTTTTTACACTCAGCCCCTTTATGCATTGTTGGAAGAATGTGACCTAGGAGTGATTGTTGACAATCATCTTAAATTTAGCACTCATGTAAAGAAGGCAACAGCATCAGCTAGCTCATCAATAGAGCTCATAAAAAGAACAATTTCCTCTTGTTTGCCTAAAATTCTGAGCCTTTTGTATAAAGGACTTGTTTGGCCAAGGCTTGAGACAGGTATGATCCATGCATCCCCCTTTTTCAAAAAAGATGTTAAAATTCTCGAAGACGACCAGAGAAAAGTCACTAAGATGGTGAGTGGACTGCATGAACTCCCTTACTCTACAAGGCTATGCAAGCCGAAACTACCAACTCTGGTTTATAGAAGAAGATGGGGTGATGCCATTCTGGTTCATAAACTTATTAATTCAAAGGCAATTCCTGATCTCCTTCGTCTGGAGTCTCGGGACTCTTGTACAAGGGGACATAACTTGCAGTTGTCCAGGCATTTCTCCTCAAAGCAGCAATGCACCCATTTTCTTACCAACTGTGTTGCCAACCTCTGGAACAAATTACTGCCAGACACCAGTACTACCTAAATTACAAACAACTTTAAGAACCATCTCAACAGCAAATGGTCAACAAAAGAACGGAAGAACAAGGGGAAGCACTCAAATTAGCAACATCAAATCACTAGTCAAGTGCACATATTCAACTATGTGTCATGTATTATCAACTCTGGAGCTTCTACAAGGAAAAATCCTTAGATTGCTCCAAGCTGCAATTTAAGGTATTTAAGATAGAACAAAATAAAAGGTACACCATTGTAAAAACTTTGAACAGAACACTTACACCCTTCTCCTTGAATAACAATGAAAATTGTATTTCTGCATGGGTAGTACTGATTTCATTTTGTCCTCTTCTTTTTCTCTTTTTTCTTTGTTGCTAGCAGGACACTGAAACATCTTGGAGGGTTTTTAAAGGCCCATTTAAAAGATAATTTGTATATCTAATTAGTTTTTGACTAATTTTTAGCTTTATATCATAGCTTGCATTAGCTTCATTTTCTGAATTCGCTATCTTTGATTGTAGTCCTTTCTGGCTTAAGCAGATGCATCTACGTGATTTTTTTCCTTCACTCCCCCTAAATTTTTAAAATGCATTTATTTTCTATTTTTGTAAATTTTTTTTATATTCTGAAAAAAAAAACCATCACTCCCTGGATCTTCAAGAATACATTAAGCCTCAACCCTTATGTTTTCTTGAATTGACTCACACCCCCCTAGGCCTAGGCCAAATTGAGCTGAGTGAATGAAATTTTAGGAATAGATGTAAGGCCTAAATTACAATCAGGAAATATGGTTTCAAGCTCCTGCCTAGGCCTCAGGGCTGCCACCTGTAGGACTAAAATGCAATTTTAGCACTATTATATTAGCACCATTCCATTATGTGTAGCACTCTAGCATTTGCTGAGGGTTGCCATCTGTAGCACAGAAGTACTATTTTAGCACTATTATAGTCATTTGTTTTGTGTCTGTAGCACAGAAAATCACTATATAGCATGCACATTTGGGCAATTTTTCCACTTTAGGAACTGATTTTTGTGGCAACACTGTAGGATATACTCTTTTTGTATCATTCCAGTCTATAGGCTGTTCAGAACAAAATATTATAATAATAATAGAGTAGTATGGTACCTTTCAATTCCTTGGTCAACAGTCTTTTGTATTAAAATGGTTATTACCATGAAAGTTGCATCTCATCCCCTCTAATGGTACCAGTTACAACCTATAATAATATATTTTTGTCAAAGGGTTTTAATTGCTTGATTTGTTAAATCTCTTTGTTTACCAACATTTCATTCGTAATTTGATCAATATCATCAGGTCATTACAAAGGAATGATAATCCTGAGATAAATGTATCATTTAAAAATAATTAAATGCATTGAAATTAGAAGGAAACATGAAAATCTGATTAATAGAAAGTCTATAGATAGACACAACAAGAATATTGTTGTCATAGTGTTTTCTTATAATCTTGTCTATATCCTAGGAGTAAATCCAACCCCATTAGGTAGGGGAATAGGGTGCATTGTCACAGTAGTAACCATTATATTTTGAAAGGGGGTTTATTAGGGAATCAAATTGTACTACCCTTTATTTATTATAGTGCTCTTTTACAATTGCCTGTAATCTAGTAGGCTATATTACCCTTGTTTCCTTTTTAAAAAGCCATAAAGATTGCATAGATAATAAATACTATACCAATATCTACTTAGAAAAAAATCCTCTAATTTTGGGTTTAGGTCTGATTTTCCTTGACTCTAGGATAAATAATCTGGTAATTGTGTCCTAAGATTGAACTTATGAACTAAATATTAAAATTAAAGAGTAACTTCACTCTATTCTCTGTTCAACAGTTTCCAAATATAATGGTTGTTACTGTGACAAATGCATTTAAGCCTCCTCCTCTCTAATGAAGCCAGATGTTTGCCTTGACAGTCTAATAAAGGTTGCTTTTTTCAGATGGATTTATTTTGTATTATGAACCAACTATTAATGAGAAATAAGTACAAGAAATAATGCAATCAAACAACAGCACAGTTCTTGTTTGTCTAATTCAGTGCTGGGCCCTAATAGTATGGGGGGGGAATAGGATACAACTATCATAGTAGCAACCATTATATCTGGAAAGAGTATTGAATAGGGAATCAAATGGCATCACTGTTTTGTTACTATAACCCTTATTTTAGAATAGGAATCCTGGTGTACAGTATCAATAATCGGTTTGCAAAACAACTTCCTTCAAATAGTCAAAGACAGAAAAGTAAAATGTGATTTTTTAAATTGGTTAAATAGAAACTTGCTCAATCATATTTATCTTAAAAAATTAGAATAAATCATACATTTGATTTTTAATAAAAAATGGCCTGAATATGGTGATATAACTATGGGTGCCATCCACAGCAGACTTTAGAAATGGTACCTCTTTTCTCAGTCAATTGAATCCCCCCCTTTATGCCGTAGAGCAGATTATTTTCAAAAATGCCATGGATGACATTAGCCTAACACTATTCAATTGTATAGATTTTTTTTGGTGGACATAATGCTTACGCTAGAGGTGGACAGTTATTTATACAAACAATGAAATTTAAAAAATGGTTTGATTACATCTGGGATGAAAATAAATTGATGCTGTAAACTCCAGGTTTGTGACTCACTGTGTACGAGACCATGGTATCTGAGACACATTCTCTGTTATGAGCATTTGCTGCTACTGCTGTCTTCTTCTCTCATAACAGTTAGGATTAGAGGGATAAATATGACATGGAGTAGGATGGATGAATACGTGAGTGTAGTGTGTGGGATATGGGAAGGCAGGTATTTTTAGTTGGGTTGAATTGGTGTGAATTAGCGGATTGAATAGTGTGTTGGATTTGGACTCTTGGTGGTAAGTTAACTGAAATAAAAGTTACCATCCCTGGATAAGCTTCAATTTGTAATTCATTCTTACTAGACATTTTTTAAAATGTATTTTAAATATCCAGGTTATTATGGGCTGCAGTTCAGCCCATGGCTTCACCCTTCTACTTTGTTTATAATACCAAAGAAAGTTTGTCTAGAAAGCAATTATTTACCCTAGGTTTTAAAAAAAGGTAGAATCATTGAGGGGGGGGGGCAATTGCCCCTAATAATTTAGTGAATTTTCTTTATTGATTAAGTAGCTCTAAAATGTTGCTCATTTTAAGTGTTAATTTTGCTCTTTACTTTGAGCAGATACTTTTTTGAATTAATACATGCTTGTTTTTAACATAAGGAAAACAAGAAAAACAGGAGTCCATTACACTTCATAATATGGTCCCACATTAATTTTTTTTCCAAATATACTGCCTTTGAAACCTTATCATGAAGTAAAAACGTGAGCGTAGGAAATGACAAAATTGAAAACTGTTCTATGCTTCCTGTTTCACCACATTTGCTCAGGTAAATTTTTCCCCCTGATATTTCAGGTGATTTTACTTCCTAAAACCTAAAGTTCAAGATTCAATTATCTTGTTTCGAAACTTTCAAAAGTGGAAATGAATACACCATCTACATCTGCAAATAGAACAAAAATGGAATAATTGAAGAATAAAAAGGTAAAAAACAGTAAATATAACTTCCTGAATTGAAACTAAATCATTGAACCATATTTGTACCATAACTAGATAGGTATAAGACTATTTGTAATTTGTTTGTGTGATTTTTATTTGTAATAACATAAGCAGTAGAACAATAACTAATAAAATCACCCTGCTAATTGTGCTTTACAGAATGAACTACCGAAAATAAAAACGGGGCCAGCTCACCGTACAAACCATCTAAAAGGCTCAAATATCATTTGTGCTTTATTGGAAATGATATATGCCTCAAATAGTATGGTTTTTGTTTGTCAACACATCATTAACAGAAAAGAAGAAAACTATGTTAAGATTACAGAGAAAAGAATTTCTTAAAATAATTACGTTTGTGATTTTCAATTTAATTTTGTATTTTAAAGAATTTTTCCTGTCAAAACTTTTCTTTCAATGCTATTTTATTCAGACTTAAAGATAATTGATGCATAATAAATATGGGTAATATATGAAGCCACATGTTTAGTGTATTAAAGCAATGTTTTGAATTGTCAAACCAATGGCCAATTTGCCTTTTGATTTATATATGTTTGGAAAGAATATGTTTAAAAGGGAAGTATGAGTAATAGTATGAGAAGAGTATGAACGAAAAGCTACTGAACATCATACCAGTGAAAATATATTGGCTGTTGAAATATAATGATATTGATTTCTAGAAGTCTCTGTAATTTCTTGGTTTTGTTTGCTTCTGAAGCAAGCAGTAACTAACATGAGTAGGGCTGACAACTCCCATGCCTTCTCAAGACAAGAATATAATTTGCACATTACTGAAAAAAAAAACAAAACAAATGAATGTGGATTGATATTTATTTCTTAAAGTTTTAATAATTTTTTATTTATTAAAGCTAAAGAAGTAAAGGCATTAAAAAAAAAATCAGTATAGTACAAATTATGTTATGGTCTTGAGAAGGCATGGGGGTTGTCAGCCATACTCATGTTAAATTCTGCTCGTTTAGATTTTGACTCTGTTAT
Source organism: Artemia franciscana (assembly GCF_032884065.1). Classification (NCBI taxonomy): domain Eukaryota; kingdom Metazoa; phylum Arthropoda; class Branchiopoda; order Anostraca; family Artemiidae; genus Artemia; species Artemia franciscana. The sequence goes on from NC_088871.1 coordinate 30,266,335, forward strand.
TCATTATAATTTCTGTTCGTTTTGGATTTTCATTGATTAATTAATAGTGGTTTGGGGTATTTCTATGCTGGGAAGATTATTTGACTTTATTTCTGCTCATTTTTGGTTTGATTGAGCTCTATACTTTTCTTTGAAAAACTTATTTTGTGGAATTTCTTTTTTAAATTAATATCTCTCTGTTTTTTATTGACATAGTCTTTCTCATAGAAAACTAGCTGTTGGGGTGGCGCTTCGTGCCACCCCAACACCTAGTTGGTGGGGGGGCTTTGTGACCGCCCCAAAGCCCCCCCCCCCATATATATATATATATATATATATATATATATATATATATATATATATATATATATATATATATATATATATATATATATATATATATATGTTTTTAACTACGTAAAACTTGCGAATATACAACATTCTTCGCTGTCCCATTGTCTGTGCATATAAATAGATTGTCAAGTTTACCGACTCTTGAACATGTAATGTATAATTGTCCATGGGAAAAACAATCCGTATTCGGATCTATACCTCATTATTCTAATGATTGCCCTTGAGCTTTGTTGATGGTGATTGCTAATCGAACATTCCCTTTGTCCCGGTCGTCATTTGTATATCCCCCCTTTGCCCCTGGCGTCCCTGTTGTAGTTGTGTCCCTGCGTCCTGGTCGTCATTTATATTCCCTGTGTCTCGGTCGTTGTTTGTGTCCCGGTGTCCCAGTCTGTAATTTCTCTTTGAGTGTCCCGGTCGTCATTTATATTCGCTGTGTCCCTATAGTCATTTTTGTCCCGGTATCCCGGTCTGTAATTTCGTCAGTCGACAAACAACATCATGATGGCATAATGCTCAATCCTTATAATGACGTCAGTCGACAAACATGACATCAGTCAACACACAAACAAACAACTTATTTATATATATACTAGCTGTTGGGGTGGCGCTTCGCGCCACCCCAACACCTAGTTGGTGGGGGCGCTTCGCGCCCCCCCCCCCCCAAGCCCCCCCGCGCGCGTAAGTCGTTACGCGCCATAATAGTTACGCGCCATTGTAGTTGTGTCCCTATGTCCCACCTGTGAATATAGATATATATATATATATATATATATATATATATATATATATATATATATATATATATATATATATATATATATATATATATATATATATATATATGGTTTTAACTACGTAAAACTTGCGAATATACAACATTCTTTGCTGTCCCATTGTCTTTGCATATAAATAGATTGTCAGGTTTACCGACTCTTGAACATGCAACATATAATGGTCCATGGGAAAACAATCTGTATTCAGATCTATACCTCATGATTCTAATGATTGCCCTTGAGCTTTGTTGATGGTGATTGCTAATCGACCATTCCCTGTCCCGGTGTCCCGGTCGTCATTTACATCCCCCTGTTTCCCCCGGTGTCCCCGTTGTAGTTGTGTCCCTGTGTCCCGGTCGTCATTTACATCCCCCTGTTTCCCCCGGTGTCCCCGTTGTAGTTGTGTCCCTGTGTCCCGGTCGTCATTTATATTCCCTGTGTCCCGGTCGTCATTTGTATCCCGGTGTCCCGGTCTGTATATACATTCGTTTTTTAGTTTTGTTTTTCTCCTTTATTTTTTTCCTTTTTTTTTCTTTTTTAGCTTATTTAGATTTTTAGATTTTTTAGTTTTTTTATTAGTTTTTAGTTTTTTTTTCTTTTTAGTTTTTTTGTCCCGGTCGTCATTTATATCCCCCTGTTTCCCCCAGTGTCCCCGTTGTAGTTGTGTCCCTGTGTCCCGGTCGTCATTTATATTCCCTGTGTCCCGGTCGTCATTTGTATCCCGGTGTACCGGTCTGTATATACATTCGTTTTTTAGTTTTGTTTTTCTCCTTTATTTTTTTCCTTTTTTTTTCTTTTTTAGTTTATTTAGATTTTTAGATTTTTTAGTTTTTTTATTAGTTTTTCTTTTTTTTTTCTTTTTAGTTTTTTTGTAGTTTTTAACTTCTTTTTAGTTTTGTTAATTTTTTTTTTTTACTTATGTCCTGGTCGTCATTTATACTCCCTGTGTCCCGGTGCTTTGTTGATTGCTAATCGAACATTCCTTTTGTCCTGGTCGCTTTCTCTTTGAGTGTCGTCATTTATTTTTTTCTTTTTTAGTTCTTTTAGTTTTTACCTTTTTTAGTTTTTTTTAGTTTTTTAGATGAAAATTTTTTTAGTTTTTTCCTTTTTTTCTTTTTAGTTTTTTATTGGTTTTTACCTTTATGTTAGCTTATTTTTCAGTTTTTTCCTTTTTTTTTAGTTTTTTTTTATTTTTTATTTTTTTTAGTTTTTTACCTTTTTTTAGTTTTTTTAGTTTTTTTAGTTCTTTTAGTTTTTTAGCTTTTTTACTTTTTTTATTAGTTTTTAGTTTTTTTGTAGTTTTTGCCTTTTTTTAGTTTTTTCAGTTTTTTTTTTAGTTTTTTATTGGTTTTTACTTTTATTTTAGCTTATTTTTCAGTTTTTTCCTTTTTTTTAGTTTTTTTAGTTTTTT